>NW_022157221.1:0-107234 GCF_007821495.1 Lachnellula hyalina
TGTAGAGGGGTTTGCGGAACGGAATAATGAAGGAAAAGGAACTGGCGTATGACTTGCAAGGGATGGTGATTGTCATTTATAGGAGACCTGTAGAAGGTGCCTTGAGCGCGCGCGAAGGAAATCGCTAGTTTGAGGGTCTCGAGAGTTAGTATTGTAGGACCAAGGCTTTGGAGAGAGGCCTTGGCCGTTACAGGGGGGGGATTTGAGGGATCATCGAGAGCTTTCATGGAGATGGAGTAGCTTAGTGAGACTGATATTTACGTTCCATGAGTTCTGCAAGCCTCAGACGATGGGCGGGTAAGTGAGAGAAGGGTGTTTTATTGTACAAGAAGTTCAGAAGAGGACCTCCCCGGAGCAACGAACCATCATCTCACAGGTCTTATACAAAGCACACAACGAATCATGATAGCATATACCAGGACGCCACAGCTCCAGAGCAACGTACTTCCTCCTCGACCGACCCCACAGAGAGCTGCAGGCAGATTAAAAAACGCCAAGTGTCTGTAAAACAGTCGCGACCATGAGACCAATAGCGAGACCCAATATCTCTACACCTACGTTGGATGTGACGCCATTACTTGGGATCATTATTGTTTGGTTTGCAATGTTAGCTATACCATGACTCGGTGTGCCGGAGAGTTGCTTTCCTATCATTCTGGTCCATCGTCCGTACCTATTTCCAATTGGGTAGTATTGGCATGTGATGGACCAAATTGCTGAAGTTGAGATATTGGAAATGCCCTGAGCTAATTTGAAGATCTGTCAGCATGAATCCCTCGAGCGGACGGACGTTGAGCTAGACTTGACATACTACAAAGTTGTCTAGCGCACCCAATTGTGGTCGTATCGGCCCAAACGACCCGTGCGAATTCGTACATAGAGCGACGAACGTAAATGTAATCGTAATTTATTCTCGTGAGTCCCAAGCCATCAACAAAGTCGTCTACTGTTTTATCACCATACCTATGGTTCTCTCCATATCCACCTATGGGGCCCCAGTGTTCTCGAGAATTGTCGTCTATGTTGGCGTAGCTTGTCTGAGTGTAAATGTCAGCTTTTTATCTCCAACGATGTCTCACAATACTTAGTTTATGGGCAACGATGAGTGTCTTACCGAAAAACCATTAGCACACTTGGCTACCCATTCCTGACTTGCACTCTCCAGAGTATCGTTCCATTTTAGAGCGGGAGAACCGTGCTGAGCTCGATACCACTGCATGTTTTGGAAATCAGCGATGCTTGATTTAAAAAGATGTGAAGCCCCATCACACCCGGATGTCAAAAGGCAACACTGAAGAACTCTGAGCCATGTGAGGAAGGGTCCAAGAAGTCTTACATTGTGGTCAATGAGGACTTGATCCTTGAATTGGGTGTCATCCACGAGGCTGGGATCGTAGGACACGGGAGATTCTTCTGGTACCTGGACTATAGCATGTATACCTGTGATGGATTCTTCAACTGCCTCTGCGTTGGCCATGGGCCCGACGGCATAGAGGCTGATGGCGAATTTGAGGAAGGATCTGGCAACCTTGTAGGTTGGCATGTTGACGATGAGAGAGATTGGTCAATATTGATGCTTCCTGTGATGATTGAAGATGCCGAAGCAATAATGAACAAAGGTTATGATGATTCAAGCAATAATGTTCCACGGTAGATGAGGAACGGCTGGATGATGAAGTTCGGTGGAGGCGGCAGGTCAAGGAGCGAGATGAAGGCTTTGTATGATGTAGACCAGGTCTCCAAGGAAGGTGCGAGTTGGATGCCTTCTACCCCAAGTGGTTGAGACTAACTTACATCGACAAAACTAAAAGAAATAGAATAACAAGAGTCGTGAAATCGGCGCAAACAAAAGCTCGTCCAAAGCATTGCACCACATAAATATGGGGGTTTCGTTATTGAAGTCACCGTGAGATATAAAGTAGCTGCTATTAACACTTCTATATCGTCTTAGAAGACACATCCTTGGAAGAAACAAGTACCTAACTTGAACATAAAATGCTCGCACGCTCCTGCCAACTTTTTCTTTTCACCCAAGTGAGTTGAACGGCAGTTGAATATTGCCGGATGCCCAAAGGACTGAACGGAAGAAAACACGATATGTACTCAAGACACCAACGAGACTTCGTTATATAAATTCTCAGCACATGACACCCTAATAAGTTTCAAAGCTTTCAGAACCTGCGCAAAAAGGAGAGGCATGGAATCCAAGTTTCTTTTACCGGTTATGGCGGGAAGCTGTGAGCATTCCATTTTCCACCAAAGAAAGACTCGTCCGTCCCTTGTCTCGTGGGCTAATGAAAGCTAAGATCTTGCAGGAGGGTGAGGCGTGCGTGATGATGGTGATGCCGAGCTTAGAGTACAGGTAGATCCCATCCCCATCACTCTAGTGGGGCTCGGCAGCATGCTGGAGAGCCACTACATAAAAGACTTCGTTTTCCACGGGCTGGCTGCATTTCAGTCTTGAATAATTTCCTGACAGAGTGTGAAAACTCTCGCCAAATGCAAATATGCACGTTGCGCTTCCGTCAGCTGGGGTGTGAGCTGGCGGGCAGCTCTCAGCGTGGTTATTGGCCCTCTTGTGACAGCAGCGGCTCGATGAGTTGCACCAATTTGGGGTTCTGCATTTTTCAATTCAATGAACCACCAACATCGAATCAAATGTATCCCCTGCAAGAGACAACTTTCAAGCCTTGAAACAATGTCGGAAAGAATCTGAGCATACTTCGGAAGCATAGGAGATTGTCAACTTTAATGATTTATCTCAAGAGAAGAGCCTCGGTCCTGCCACGTGCTCTGGCAAATTGTTGTGCGAGGTGGGATTCGCGAACACGGCGTGTCCAAGGCAGAAGCAGCAGCTTACTGAATAATAATACAGGGAGGTTAAAAACTGAACGAACTTGAAAGGCTTGAAGACAGGATGCTGATGAGTTGACAGCTTCGGTACAGTATGCAGTCCAATGTGAAGGCATGTTTCTTGAATATACTTGAGCGACCAGGTCAACTCATGCTGTTCTACCATCTTTATCGAGACACCCGGCTGGAGGCACCATTCTGAAACGTTGCTATCATCACCGGCTTGTCATACAGGACGGGGAATTTTGGCTTTTTACACAAAGTCCTAGACACTGAAACATGCGTCAGGCCTCCTTATCCGTACCTACATACCCAGTGTCACAATTCCAGATATCAGCGCAAGGATTAAAGGAGCAGATATGGAAATCTCGGAAATCCGGTCTTGCCGATTTTCTGCATCACTATGCTGTGCTGTCCGGATCATTGTTTGAAGTTTCGTACCTTGCATCCTGTTCCCGCGTTACACTACATTTCCTGTATCTGGGAATTCAAAGCGCTCCCATTCTCGATAGGCAAAGCAGCTCTATGACATGTTCCAAGCCGTGCGGGACTTTAAGAATCTACCCAGGAGGAAGGGTGCTGCTTTTCGTGTACACCGATGCTCATAGCACCGTGGGAATTTATAGTAAGCTCTTGCTTCTGCAAAGCCGTGTCAGCATTATTAATACTTGCTTGCTTCCCTCTGAATTCAATGCGTGCTTTCAAGGCATCTTTTCCGGTATCTCATTATATTCTTTGTGATTCTAGGAATCGCCTTCATTTATTTAAGTGCAGGACTAATTTAAACTATTGGTGTGATTTGAACCACTTACAAGCCATATCGAACTCACACAAACTGAGAGATTGAATCTGTCTTCATCCCTGAACAGTCTGTGAATTCTGCATTCTTTTGCCCATCTGTTGGCGGTCACCCTTTTAGCTCGCTTACGGATTATATTGCTATATATTGCTGAGGAACACTTCCAAATTCAAACACAACACCATTTTGGAATCCAAGATCGACAATATCCATCACCTTGAAAACCTTCCTTGGAAACACGTCTCCCATCAAGACACAATTTGATAGGCCTCGACAATGCGTCAACCAACAATTACCCAGCTGATCATGGCCTTCACACTCGCTACTACCGCATCGGCATTCTTTCGCCTTCCTTGCAAATCTCCCTTGGTTGTTGAGCGCGCTGATCCCGTTATCAGCCCTGGTAAGATCTCGGGGCATGTTCATTCTATCATGGGAGGCAATGGCTTTGGGTACGTCGACCTTCCAATGAGATGCGAGCTCTTGGCTTGTCTCGATCGAGGGCTCAGAGAAAGTTCCAGCAAATGACCCTACTAATTCACTGGACAGATTTGAGATGGACTATGCCTCTACCCAGTTGTCGACGTAGGTTTACCACTTTCTAGCATGTCCCAAAAGCCTACGCGCAGTTAGTTTTTAGAATGCCTCGTGGCATCTGGATCATTACTAGACATTTGAAGCTGACACCCTTTCTCCGCAGCTGTTCTTCTTGCACTGTCACTCAGGACATGTCAAACTATTGGGTTCCGGTGAATAAGCTCCTTCTCGATCTTGAAATCATGCTATAGTGGTGAATACTAACATCAACTTTAGACTCTTTACTACAAGGCGGAAAATGGCAGTTTCATCTCCGTAGGCCAAAATGGTGGTGCTACAATCTATTATCTGTAAGCTGCACTCATCCTGAGACCCCACAAACATTTTCTGATTGCCTGCAGGCAACGCTCGGATCCGACAGATGCAAACTACCCCCACATCGAGGCATTCCCTGAGGGATTTCGCATGGTGGCAGGCGATCCAATGCTTCGAAGCTACAGTGACACCAACGAGCAAAACGCCATCACTTTCGCCTGCCTCGGTACCAATACCCCTGAGACCAATGGATTTCCTAATATCAAATGCCCAGATGGCCTTCGTGTACAGGTTTTCTTCCCATCCTGCTGGAACGGGGTGGACCTCGATTCTGCCAATCACAAATCCCACATGGCTTATCCTTCTGGTAGTGATGTAAGTTGTCAATGGGTGGTTCATTGCCGACTAAGGCAGGCTGAGGGTATTTCGACTTGTTGACTACGGTTTACTCTTGAGTGTCCCGAGCCTCTCAGGTGTTCACCATCATCAGCCATGTCATCTAGGCAGTCTTAATGTTCTTAGCTATCTGAATGACTGTTGCTCCTTGACCTATTTCGAAACACTGCTAACAGTGGGACTTACAGCACGGTTCTTGCCCGGGTAACTTCACGCGTTTAGTCTCGATCTTCTACGAGGTAAGTCAACTTATTCGAGCAATACTTTTTATTCGGATGTCTTGAGAGCGGTTCGCTCATGACCTGAGAGTCGACGACTCCTAAAATATTGTCCCGACACGGAACCTTCTATAAACCCTCAGAATCTATCATGTTAAGCATTACTGACCACAAGCTCTTGTTCAGGTTATATGGAACACGCCGGACTTTGACGGTCTGTGGTACGGTGATTCGCAACCTTTCTTGCTTTCCAGCGGCGACCAAACTGGTTATGGGTACCATGGAGATTTTGTCAATGGGTAAGAATATAGCCCATGTTAGATGGATCATTTTAATAACTCTTTCAGATGGAACGTCTCGACTCTTCAAGCCGCAGTTGACAATTGCACCAATCTTAGTGGTGTTATCGAAGAATGCCCATACTTTGACTTCATCACGGACACCGCAGCTCAAGCTTGTGTTATTCCACCCTCGATTAATGAACAAGTATTTGGTGTTATGCCAAATCTACCGGGCTGTAATGTCGTTCAAAACGGCCCTGCTATATCTGAGGCCCAATCTAAATGCGAAGCACCTACCCAGATTGGACCCTTTCAGCTCCCATACGTAGACCTTACAAGTTCCAAGGGATTCGCCTATGTGGGATGTGGCAGCGATCCCGGGGGGCAGCCTCGTACCCTTCTGGGAGTCCAAGCCAATAATGCGACTGGAATGACAGTTGAATACTGCGTTGATTATTGCGTCAGTCGGGGTTTTAGCGTTGCCGGTAAGCATGTCACGAACCTCCACCTCGACAATGTAGAAAGTATATTACAGTTGGGAACCTTGACTAACTTTTGATCAGGTCTTGAATTCTCATCTCAGTGCTTCTGCGACAATTCGATCCCTGCCGATCGAGCACCAATTCCATCCCTTGTAAGCTGAATTCCTATATAAAAGGCCACATTTTCCATGTAAGCTTCGGAGCTGAGAGCTGTGCCAGGAGCCAATGTGTTCTGCAGTATGTGGGATCCTGGCTCCTGCGACAGCTACCGAACTCTTTAGCTATCTAGACTGATCCAATTGTTTATCATACTAATGCGCTAAATAGGTGGGAAATTGTGCTATGCCATGCTCCGGGGATAGTAAAGAGGTTTGCGGTGGTGCTTCCTTGATCTCTCTTTACCAGAAGTGCAAAGGCAATGGCTCTCCCTGTGAAAATATTCACTTGCCAATAATCAACGGCTCTATGTCTACAGGTTCGACTAGCAAATCGCCAGTACATCTTCAGGGGTTATCATCTTCAGCGGAACCATCTTCTTCAGCACTCACAAGTGCCACATCCTCGTCTAGCGTCTTACCAACTGAAGAATCGACACCGGCTACCTCTTCACCCTTCTCGACGACCTCGGCTGAGACGACTCCTTTGGTGGCTACTAGTACTCTACTGACCACGACTTCGATCTCGAGTGCCGGTTATGATGTTGATACTAATGGCCAGAGCCCCAGTTCCACATACCATAATCACCATCACACCCATAGCCACCGTGCTCGTGTTGGTATTCAAGGTTATCCCACAGCTGTAACGGCTTAGAAAACCGCCACAGTTTCTGCATTCCTGGTATGACATACTCCACCGACTTTCTACAAATTTGCATTCTCAAAACAACTGCTGCATTTGGTATAATTTGGAATATTCAGTATCCTGGCCTTGGTGGAACGACAATGATGTGGCCCGATAGACGAAAGAGTTCCCTTCTTGTATTTTTATTTGGAAAGAGGTTGATTTTGGGACAGATTTTCTGATCCTTGTGGTGGTCGCCTCATCTTGGTGTCATCTTTCTAGCTGGTGCATCTTATATGCCAGTTTTTACATACTGATCCCTAGATTAAAGACTCGAGAGACGCAAGACGCAAAACAATGCATTACTGACCCTAAACTTGACTGTGCACTGCTTGTGATACCGATGATATTGTAGGAGATGACGATATACTGTGAAAGAAATCTCGCAACTAACCCCAGGTCTATTCACAGAGATTTATGTTGCGTGAAAGCTTAGAGACAAACGGAATTATGACTTTTTGTGAGAAACTATCTCAATTTCATGAGAACTTGAACTTGAACTTGAACTAGATATGTCTCCTCTGTGTTGAAAGGAGTCTTTGAATTGCATGAAGCTCAAGGTTTCATGTGTTTCAAAAAGCGACATGTCAAGAGAAGACAAGACATGTCACGTAATAGAAGGTGGAAGAATATTCCACAAGACCAAAAGCACAGAGATTACTTCGTAGGGTTAAAGAAATATAGGGATTAAGTTCAGATCCTCTAGCAGTATAGTACAAAAGTTTAACGTGATGAAGTGAAGTGAAGTGAGGTGATGGTGATGAAGTCCAAGGCCCCGGCCCCACACGACCACGACTCGCAGCCGGCAAATTCGTCAGCCTTGTCAAGCAAGCGACAAGCTGTCCTCTTCTGCCCAAAAAGTAAATCCCACCAGCTGGACTCGAGTCACGACAACAAGCCTTCTCGGGCACAGCACATATCTTTTCTCCTTCGGCGCGTTCGCTCTTGTTGCCCTTGGGATTCATGTAAAAAGAAGACCGGGAAAGCGAAGGATACGCGATGAACGGCTTCGCCGACCATGGCCTGGACGAGGATGCCTTTGGGGAGAAAGGCGGCAGCAGTATCGTCAAGGCTTTCGATGCATTCCGTAAGTCATGTCCTGCTCTGCTCTGCTCTAATATACCAATCCATCAATCAATTGCTCTATTATCTTACTAACGGGGTTTCCTCTCCAGCAAAGGCGAAACCGCAGTACATAACGAAAACCTCTGGCGGTGGGAAATGGACCGTCGCCATGCTCGCCATCTCCTTTTTCCTCATTACCAGCGAGTTCACGCGCTGGTGGCGCGGGTACGAGAACCACACAGTCGCGGTGGAAAAGGGAGTCGGGCACAACCTGCAGATTAATCTAGATATCGTGCTCAAGATGGCGTGCAAGGATATCCACATCAACGTGCAGGATGCGGCCGGGGACCGGATTCTGGCCGGGGATATGCTGAAGCGGGATGCGACGAACTGGGCGCAGTGGGTGGACTCGAAGGGCATGCATAGTCTGGGGAAGGATGCGCAAGGCAGGGTGATTACTGGGGAGGGGTATCATGAGCGCGAGGAGGGGTTTGGGGAGGAGCACGTGCATGATATCGTTGCTGCTGCTTCGGGGGGGCGGCGGGCCAAGTTTGGCAAGACGCCTAGGTTGAGGAATGGCCCGGCTGGAGGGGATAGCTGCCGCATGTTTGGGAGTTTGGATGTGAACAAGGTGCAGGGTGATTTCCATATTACTGCTAGAGGACACGGCTACCAGGAATGGGGAGCGGAGCATTTGGATCATAATGGTATGTTGACCCCCCTTTTGGCGGGTTGCGGGTGGTGATTTACTGTACTGATGCTGGGATAGTGTTCAATTTCTCTCATATTGTCTCGGAGCTCTCTTTCGGAGCTTTCTACCCATCCCTCCTTAACCCCCTCGACCGCACCATCTCAGCGACTCCCAACCATTTCCACAAGTTCCAATACTTCCTCTCCGTCGTACCAACTGTCTATACCGTCGACGGTGCAACGCCCTATTCCGGGCATACTATCTTCACCAACCAGTATGCTGTCACTGAGCAATCGCATATGGTTGGGGAACGTCAAGTGCCAGGCATTTTCTTCAAGTACGATATTGAGCCTATGCTTCTTACGGTGGAGGAGAGCAGGGATTCATTCTTGCGGTTTATGGTGAAGGTGATAAATGTGTTTAGTGGGGTCATCGTAGCTGGCCATTGGGGTTTTACCTTGACCGATTGGGCGATACAGGTTCTTGGAAAACGGAGGAGGCAGATGAGTGAGGGCGTCCTAACTGGGAAAGCACATGAAAATTACGACTGATTTGTATATATCGAAATATCCTTTTTTTTTTTTTTGCACAACTTCATATCCATGTAAACATATGTTCTGCTATTGATTCCACTGAAAAGAAAAAGACTAAAAGACAGCAAGTGAGAGATCTACTAATAATTTTGGCTTCCATGATTAAAAGCAACCGGTTGTGTTGCAAGTATTACGTATTACTACCCAACTCCATGCACAAATATACAGTTTGCACTCATTTGCTCTAGTTCTTCTTGGTGAGCCCAATACCCAACCCGACACCGAGAGCGATAGCAAGAATAATAAGAACCACAATCAATAAGCAGTACCACTTGTTACGGCGTCTGCGTCTAGCATGCTCGTTTGCCTTGTCAATTTGGGTGTTGGCTTGGTTGACATGGTCAGCAGTCTTGATGGCATTCTCCTCGGTGTGCTCGATCACTGGCTCCTGAGCTTCCACGATCTGAGCCATATCCGCGAACATGGCCGCAAGATCAGTGAGAGTAGCCTCAATCCGTTGGAGCTCATTGTGACGGGCGCGAACTGCACCGAGCACCGATGAAGCTTGGCCTGATCGGTTGCTCTTAAGCTGTGCATTTGTCAGGTCATCGTCGAATCTTACTCATGATTTTGAAAACTTACAGCAGTCTGGAAAACACCTTCCGAGCCCCAATCCAACTGTGAAGCCTCGGCGACCTCAGATTCCGTTGCCTCGGGATTCACAATACGGTACTGTCTGGCGATTTGGTCCCTGTAGCGCTGTCTGTAGGTCACCTCCTCATTCTGGTACTCCTTCAGGGCGTTCTCAAACTCCGTCTTCAGAGACCTCGCCTGTCTCGACTTCACACTCTTACTTCCATCCTGCGTCTTCAGCAAATCGCCCTCCAAGAACTTGATCTGGTCGCGGATTTGCGTGTTCTTCAACTGGGTCTGCGTGACGAGGTTCTCGAGCTGGGAAGATGAGCTGCTGTCGGGCGACGAGAGCGCTCGCTGATGCAGCGTTGTGATTTCCGAGATATTGGAGGTGAGGTTCCGGATCTCGGCTTTGGCATTGTCGACGCGCGCGAGGAAGTCCTGCTGCGATAAAACGTAGGATGTAGACGCTGGCGTCGCGGGTGTGGCACTGGAGTAATTCGATGTAGTGGTCAACTCGTGCTGGAGACCGCCTTGCCCTTGACCTTGACTGAGATATCCCTACGCAGAAAAATCGTATGTTAGTGACATTTTCGTTCAATTTCCATCCTTCATTTGCGGGAGAGGGGAAGCTTACAGGGTTACCTTGGGCAGCTTCTGCATCAGGTCCATTATTATATGGATTCCCGCCGTATTGGGAGTACTGTGTGTAGGACATGTTGTCAGTTTGGATTGACGTGCGATTGAATCCGAAGGATTGTTGTGGTCGTGATTATATGGGCGTTCGGATGACGTTCCAGCGGCGCAAAGCTGACTAGAAAAAGGGCTAAATGGGATTGCCGGAACAAAGAAAGAAATACTAAGCCGTTCGATAGATGGCTATGTGATCAAGGAGTACTTGGCATACAGTTGTCGCATAAACAACCATGAATGGGAATAGAATGCTCTTTGCGACGTAAAGACAGATCGGTAGGGTAGAGTAGAGTAGGTAGGAGTAGGTCGTCGATGGAGCTCAACGGTTGGACCACTTATTTAGGATTACCACCTACCTCTAGGTTGCTTAGCCTGGTGCCTTAATCTTAATCAGCGCACGCGTGCTACAGTATGTGAATCGCCGCAGCCCTACCCCGACTTTCCGAGCTGTCGCAAACCTCAACATCCATCTGCATTCTATTCCAGTACGAGTAAATCATTGGAAAACAGTTGGAGGGTGGCAATGCCACTATTCGCAATTGCCGTGTCATTGCGGCTCAAGAGATCTCCCGTGGTGACGCGGAAACAGAGGCTTGTGGTGTCGCAGCTTCAATCCCTGACCGTGATCGTCCCGATCACATGATGTCTAGTTCATTTCCGAGGGTTTGTTCCTCATTCCTCATCCTCGTTCCTTGAGAAGTCGGGACTCTGTTGATTGGATTCGTTGTCTTTTAGATACAGACATATCAATGCAAGGCTTCATGACACAAGCAAGGTAAGAGCTGTGATGACAACAATCTTATAGTCACGTGGTCTTGCTATTTCGAGTTCAAATTGACTACAAATTATATTAGAAAGCGCACATATATGTAACGCTGATGCTAATGCTAATTCTCATCTCTCATCAAGTAAAACAATATGAAATGGGTTGTGAGTGTTGCGTCCCCTAAATCGTCTCCATGCAAAAACAATAACAAGAACTGAAGGCATCAAACATTAGTACAAAAAAAAGCACCAATCATCACATCATCAAAAGAAAGGCCGTCCTCCAGGTTCCCGGGTCGAAGAGTTGAGGCTGTTGCGAAACCTTCTACACTCCAGAATCTTCCTGGGGAAAGGCCTCATTAGGTGTATACGTGTTCCAGGCGCTGCAAGTGTCATCAAACGTGTTCGTATCCGTCATCGTGACGGCAATCTCGGATTGCCTCTCCACAAACTGCATGGCAAAGCCTTCAGATGCGTGCCATGCGATGTGGCAATGCATAAGCCAAGAGCCTGGATTATCCTTCTTGAATGCAATAGCGAGGTAACCATTACCTGGCAGAGACGCGACTGCGAAGAGCGGGAAGTCAGCAAACGATATGGGGGATGTGGGACATTCTTCCGAAAGATGGAAGCTTGGGATCTCGTGTAAACTTACCATCACGGCGCGGTGGATTGTCAAGGTTCCAGCTGACGGTATTAATATCGAAAGTAGCAGTCTCTTGCGCAATAATCCAGAAATCGTGTCCGTGCAAGTGGATTGGATGGGTAATTCTGCACAGTTGGTTAGATTGCTGCTAGAAAGAGAGGGAGACGTGGGCTACTTACCCGAATCCGGTATCATCTTCGATCACCCAAACTGTCCACACATCACTGGTAGAGGTCGCCTAGGATCATGTCAGTTTAAAATACATCATCAAAGTGGCTGGGACATTTACATTGAGAGCCTCGACATTATAGTCCGAGGGCCAGATGGTCTCATTATTGAAGATTTTGAGAGTCGTTGGATCTGTCCAGTTGAGCTCCAGAGAGCTGCTGTTTAGTGTCCAGCGGAAGTAGTCGGGGACTGCGAAACTGAGTTCTTCCTGGTTTACACTAGAGAAGTTTCCAACGTCCATAGAGAGATGAGGAACGAGGCTGGCTGCAGGCACATCTCCACAGCTGGTGCTCGCGGTTACGGTGCTGTTGGTTGTTGGGTCTGCGGTGCTGGTGGAATCGTATCTGATGATTCCCGTCATGTTATCTGGATCGTCATTGGTTGAGCATGTCGATACCCACCCTGCTCGAAGCCAGTAATCTCCGGAGGCAGCTGCAAGTTTACTGGGTCAGCAATGCTTGGTCAAGAAGGATCCGAGGTCTAGAGATGTTGCATCTGAGGATTACTAGGATATCAAAAGGAGAAACTTACCACTGGCTTCTACCACGATATCATATCTTTGTCCAATACTGACGAGTAAACTATCAGTTACAAACGGAACAATTGGGACTAGGTCATTTCCCATGACTGTGAAGTTATGGCCGTCAATTGAGAATTGGAAATGACCATCCACAGCACTGTTGATAACTCTGAAGCGATACTTTTTTCCAGCTTCGAATGTTGCCTGTGAATAGTGAGTTAGTTTTCTTCTTCCCAAAGTCGATTATTTGCAAATGACTCGAGACTCGTGGGACGTTCTGCAAAAACGGCCCCCACTACTCTATAGCCAGGGCGCAATAAATTATAAACAGAATGCCGGTTATCTTACCTCGAACTTCTTGCCTCCACCGACACAATTGGCGTCCGTGGAACTAGTGCAGTCGAAAGTGTTGGTACCGTTGATGAGACCAGTATCCAAAGATGGAGGTGCTCCCAACTTTGCGGAGTCCCACAACTTAGAAACTGGGGTATGGGACCAGTCTGAAAGGAACAATGCACCAAGGTCCTCGTCATAATCTGCAGTGGAAGGTCCATTGATGATGATGGGTCCAAGTAGACCATCTCCATATTGGAGACTGAAGTGAGAGTGGTACCACGTGCCTGTAAGTTCTCAGAATCAGCATGCATGGTTTATTGAGAAGTGTTTTGGATAGTAGGGGTTTTTGAACCCCGAATAAACTCACTTCCATATTGAGTAGCTTGAAATTTGTACGTCAAGGTGTCTCCAGGGGCAATGGGACATTGCGTTACACCTGGAACACCATCGTATTCAACTGATTTCAGCTGACGAATACCATGCCAATGAATGGCAGTGCCGTTGTATTCCAGATTGTTTGTTACGTGGATAACAAGGTTGTCTCCCCACTGTGTTGAAGTGTTAGCATTTGTTTCTCATACATATTTTTGGGATCAGAGGTGGGATTCGTTTTATGCCAGGAGCTACCTTGCACTTTATGTGCAGATCTTAACTTACATCGGCAATGATAGTAGGACCAGGCACAGTGCCGTTGAAAGTCAGAGCGAAACGCGAATACCCATCAGGTGATACAGTGGTATTCTCCACTGATAGGTAGTACTATTTTATAAGTTAGAAGAGCTTTCTCACTGTCCCACATTTTGTGGATTTGTTTTGCAATGTATATGAATTGGAGCTAGCATCAGGGTTTCATACCTCTCTCGTGACTCCAGTGCTAGGTGTCACCGAGTAGTAGTCCGTATCAGTTGAATAGTCTCCCCAGCAGCTTCTCGAGGTAGCTGAGTTCGTGCATGAAGCGCGAGAGACGAGGTCAGAAACGGAAGGAACCACTGCTGCTAAAGAATGGTGAGCAGCAAGTGCCGCAAAAAAGGTAACGAGTGTGGTCTTCATGTTAAAGATAGTCATGGCGATGCCAAGAAGAAGTGTTGATGAATAGAAGAGTTGCTAAGGTGCTTTGAGGATGTGAGAATATGAGGGGTTATTGTCCCTCTATATATAAGAATTTCAACCTCGTCCCACCATCTGATTTTGGAGGTTAGCCATGGTCTTCGTCGGTGCTCATGAAAAAGCCGTGCTTTCTCGCTGTATTTTTTGAGAGCGTTTCGCCGCTTGCAAGCGTCCCGTGTGGGAGCCTTGCAGGTGTATACGCGTTGCCTCGATAGTATTGACGGCCATGTCGCTGCATCTGAATGGGATTTCACGATGCAAAACGGATATCGCTTCCTCATACTACTTAGGCGCATCCTCTGGTGAACTAGACGCACGGTTAGAGCCGCAGCTGAGTTAACACTGTGTGGAGATATATCCTATTTGATCTCATTCGATAGATAAGATCCGTCCTGCATCATGGGGTCCTCAAGATCTTAGTACACGATGTATTTTTGATATAGGGCAGGGGGGTCTTGACACAAGCAGCCTCCTCTACCGAGATTATCATTTCCTAAAGTGGAACGATGCCATGAGGACTGTAAATGTACATACAGTATTATATTGAGTACCTGCATCTGCATGCACCCTCAAGGCTCAAGAGTATTTAGAAACATCACACTTCGGTCAGCGTAACGCTCAAGCACTCGAAAGGTTTTGATGTTTGCCAAATGTCCCAAAGCGCAGAGAAATGGCGTGTAGATGTTTCAAGCTGGGTTTCTTTTATGGATCCGGCAGTGATTCAAGCTTTTTGTCGCCTACCGGTATTCCTAACTGAGTTAAAGATGAACAATCTGTCAACGAAGAGCAGATTGGGGGTTTCTGCTTGGACTCGAACAAGGTATATTCGAGCCGGGATAGAACCTCTTCGTGGATCTCCCGCCGGGTGTAGGGGTTGGCCAGCAGCCCCTAACTCTAGGAATCGTTAGAGCACGGAGAATATGTAGATATCGATCATGAGTTCCTCCCACTACACTAATGATGTGCCAGGTTAGCAAAACTACGGAGATACAAGCCGCGTCCGAACCAATACGAAGGACCAAGGAAGAACGAGTACGCTGGTAAACAGCAGTACTCGTCGCCTACAAGTCTGACCTTGCATGGGTGCCCTAGCTGTTTTAGAAAAAGACCCCTTGAAGGCACGTGTTATCCTTGTAAGATATGGCCCTCGAAAGGATCGCAACACGAGGTGCATGCAAACTCCGAGTGGGCAGAAGAGATAAGGTTAAAGTTGTACTTTGTTGCTACGGAGGTAAAGTTTAGTACTGTACTTGATTCCTACCACTTTGACTAGATGATTGGTCTATCATGCTGCATTGGCTATTTGAACTTGGGAAGAACGTACAGTACTACTCGTATAAGCTCTGAGATGTTTTCCAGAGCGGCGGCCTGATATAACGAAGACTTCACGAAAAGCTTCACAACATTGAAGTTGTCGATGAGGATTACACGGACCACCAAATCAGGGGTAAGGATGTTATGCAGACCGCTTGAACGGATCGGATGTGTGCCTCAATCATGGGACAAGGATGGGTAGCGAAGCGAAGAAGCTGACGACGACAATCCACAAAGGTACGGGACGAAATGAAGGGAACAGTCTTGGCAGCGGACGAGCAAGGTCAAAGAGTGCATACCGAAGTAGGTTAGGCTCAGCTCTAATTATAGGATAGGAAGGAATCAAATAGGTAGTGCGAGCTTACTGTACTCCGATGGAGGACTGGACTCGGTGTCGGTGTCGGTGAATTGCATGCAGTATCTTGCAGTATCATGTAGTATGTCTGACAGGTGACAGGTGAGGATACCCATACTGGTACAGTAGTACAGAGGTGGTAGAGGCTCTTAGCAAGGATGGCATTGGTCTCATCCACTGCACACCACCCCACTCCTCCCCATCCCACGCCGCTCCCGCGGCTCGGATGCCGGAACGGGAGCTTGGTAGCTTAGGGCTTAGGCTGCGTGGATGGGCGGACCGTGAGATAGATGAGTGGACGGATTAATTCGAACCGGACCAGGGGGCGGAGTGGAATGGGACGGAACGGAACGAACAATATCGATAACAATATAGATATAGATATAGACATAATGAAAATAATAACAATATACGCTTCCGATACTCCGTATTGGAATGTACAAGCGCTGAAGTCTCCCTGCGATGTACTTCGTAAGCAAAGTGTGGGTGTTGCGTACCTCCATAGCCAATCCAATTAAGGGGCCTTGGCGGGGCCCAGCTCCTTATTGTAACCCACAACATGGGTCTTTGACACTTCAATGATATTTGACAGTAGCAGCACAACGACAAGTGGAAAGAGTTCTTTAATTTGAGACGAAGAATGATTTCCGGTCGGTCCCGAACCCCAGAGAGTGAGAGCTTGCTTGAAACTTGCGCCTTTCTTGACGTCGGGAGCAGTGCAGCGTGCCATTTGTCCGCTTTCTCTATTGCTGGCTTGGAGATAAAGCAAGGCAAGGGGATGCTCATGTGGTTATAAACACAAATCCGGAAGGAGGTTTCGACAAGTACGTACTTGCGAGGTTATTCTTATTCTTTTCGTTTGGTGATAGAGGGTGGGATGGTACGAAACTAAGAAGCGACAATAGAAGCAGCGGCGCCAACGCAAACGCCCTTGCGATCGATGATGGAATGTCGACCCCGCTCTTTAGACGTCGGCCATGATTCGGTCCTCATACCTATCTACCTTCTTCAATCAACAAACCCTCCAAAACCAAATCACGTAGAACGGATTTTGACCGTTATCACACACCGCCAAACACTCACATCCGATCCAAGCAGAGCCAGCCCAGAATGCCTCTTCTTGCGCAGAACCCGAAGCGTCGAGTAATCCTAGGTATAATCAGCCCCCACCAAAAACATCGCCCAAGCCTTCGAATTAGATTGGCCTAAGACCTCACACCGATTTCCAAGCACGTATTATCATGCTAACTCATCTTGGAAAGGTCTCATGACATTCGGAGAGGATGAAGCAGCCGGCGCGAGAATTACCTCTTTGGACGAATACAATAAAGCTCTCGACCATCTACAAGGGGCCGGGTACAATGAAGTTGACACTGCACGGGCTTATATTGGTGGAAAACAGGAAGCCTTCACTCGTAAAGCCCATTGGAAGGAGAGAGGTCTTACTTTGGCGGTATGTTTTGATCTCTGCGCCAAACGCCAAAAGAAGTATGTTAAATCAAGATTGCCTAGACCAAAGTCTATCCAAGCCAGCCTGGCACTCACAAACCAGATGTCCTCACTGCTGAGTTTGAGACAAGCTTGAAAGAGTTGGGCACAGATTGTGTCGATATCTTTTATCTTCATGCTCCTGTGGGTCCTCAAAATCTACCTTTGTGGCATCGCTCTAATGTATCCTTAGGATCGCTCGGTCCCCTTTACAGAAACCCTCGAGGCAGTCAACAAGCTTCATAAACAGCGAGTATTCCGCGCTTCATGAGAGATTCATAGCTAACTATATCTGTAGAGGGAAATTTGTTAAGCTTGGTCTTAGTAATTTCACTGCATTCGAGGTCGCAGAGGTTGTAATGCATTGCAAATACAACAACTGGGTTCGACCTACTATCTATCAGGGGATGTACAATGCGATCACTCGCAATATTGAACAAGAACTCATTCCAGCTTGCAAACGTTATGGATTGGATGTTGTGATCTACAACCCCATCGCAGGGGGTCTGTTCTCAGGCAAATACAAGACCAAGGACATTCCAGAAGAGGGTCGTTTCAGTGAGACTTCGAAGTCTGGTCAAAATTACCGCCAGAGATATTTCAGAGATGGCATGTTTGACGCTTTGGCTATCATTGAGCCAGTCGTTGAGAAGCATGGATTGAGAATGCCTGAGGTGGCGTTAAGATGGGTGGTGAATCACTCGGCATTGAATATCAAGGACGGCAATGATGGTGTAATTGTCGGGGTCAGGTAAGCAATTTGCGTTGCAGTTTCGATTTCTCCTGTCTCGGTGTCGGTGTCGAAAATTTCTACACTTCCCAAACTTTCCTATAGCGAGGAAGTTGTCACAACTTGAATTGCTCATGGATCTTGAGTACTTGTGTAACTCTGACTGCCTTTTTAATACATTTGACCCGAGATACCACATCAGCTAGCTAACGAGTCCTCTAGCTCGGTAGATCAACTTGACCAGAATTTGAAGGATCTTGAAAGCGGTCCTCTTCCCGAGGAAGTTGTAGAAGCATTAGACAAAGCTTGGAGCGTCAGCAAGGGCGATCAACCAAACTACTGGCATTTGGCATTGAAATATACTTATGATACACGAAAGGCTCTTTTCGGAGTATAAAGCTCTCAGATAAATGGGTCAGCTAGCCGCGGAGCAAGTAGCTTAAAACCTCAAATAACAAATAATTTATCAATGCTTTCTTTTATTTGAACAATGGAACTGAGTTTACCGTAACATCTCCAAGAGGTGCGACCCCGCTGTTGCCCCTTTAGTGGGGCTGTGATGAGTAAGCGAGTACTTTTTGAGAACTTGGCGTTGGATGGTTGTACAATTCCGACTTCATCTTCGACGCTTTAACATGATTCTGCAAAGTTAACCCTTTGACATAAGAAGATCATGAACACATATTCACTAAAGTCTTACTGTGTAGGTCAATTGTATCAACGCGCGCAGAGAAGTTGAGGTTAACCCTCGATTAGAGAATATCTTTACGGTTTGATACCGCCTCGAGTAGCTTTGTCAGAGCACTGCGAAGAAAAGTCGACCCTTCCTGGATACAAAGCGATAGCCCATTTCGAATAAACATCTTCAAAGTACCCCTCAGCATCGCGTACGATGCGAGCAATGCGTCCACGATGCAACTTATACCCAGCCACCTCTCGAAGTACAATTGGGAGTTCCTTATATGACCTCTATACCGAGCATGAGGACCTGTGTCCTGATCCCTTTCGCTCGCGGAGCAGTTCATAAGCTCCAGGAAGACATTGCTTTATCTATTCAGGGCGAGGAATCTTTGTGGGATACCCATTGGCGGCGGGATTGGGACATGGAACCGATCATCTGGATGGGATCCAAACTGACCGATGTCGCTGCCAGTAAGAGACTGGAGGATTTGAAGAGCTTCTACAACCCAAGCGAGCCTGTGAAGCTTACTTTGTCGGGGCTGACGACGTCCAAGCTCTCTTCTGAGCCACACAATCTTCTGAAGGAATTTCCATTCCTTGGATGGCACGGTTCCGGAGACCCCAGAGACCTCGACCTAAGCGCGGCATTCGAAAACGGTTCTCGGGGCGCTGTTTCGTAGATATGAGTGGATACAAAAACCCTTGAATTACTCACCGACTGTTAGAGGCCTAAGCGTTGCTTCACAACAGGAAGGTGGGACTTTTGTTTTTGGATTGCAGCATGTGTACATTTAACGGTCCTTCTACTAAACATCTTCGCATTCGTGATTATGAGCCGTCGTATCCCCAAAACTGAAATACGGAGTGGTTGCCAAGGATATACGTAGACCCCGCATACTGTATCGGTAGATGTTGCGACACGGTGAAATCACCAGATTCTCACCAGATGCTCACCCGATGCTTTACTAGGTTCTTAAGATCACTGTCTGAATTGAGCAGCAATTTCGCATATCAAAAAGCCCTGGTCTCAGTTGTGCAAGCGACAAAACTCTGAAACTGGTGAAAGAATGGAAAAGTAGGGACCCTTGTCGAATGCATTCGTCACCACGCCCATTCACGGACGTACTGCGTGCTCGGTACGGAGCTAGTCAACAAATCGACAATTCTCCGAAAGAGATCTTGTTGCCCGCAGGGAAAAGCCAAGGATTTATTACACTTTGTTAAAAACAAGCATATAGATACCTGCTCCTGGCCGCGGACTGGAGTGAAAATAGGTATAGCCTCGAACTAGAGGCTGGAGCTGGAGCTCGAGATAGCATGTGGTTATTGTACTGTACTGTATATTACCGAATACGCCTCCTCTGACGTGACAAGACGACTCGTACACTCTATGGCATTATGCATATTGATGAAATGTTCAAGTTGAAAGCTTCGCACACGAATGGTATATCCCAACTTTCGATCAACCTAGTCAGTATTTGAGAGTATCGGCTTCGACTCACCTAGGGTATATTGATTAGGCTGAGAGTTGATATGAACAACGTAAGTCTCACTTTAGGTAGATTGAGCAGAATCCCAGCTGTAAAAAAGAACACTCAAAGGACAAATACCATGCATGATAGTATCTTCAAAGACGATTCATAACAAATTTGCTTACCCTCAATCCCTTGTCACATTTCACCTAGCTAGCCCTCGTCGTTCCTCTGTGACTTACTTGCTCACGGCTGACTTGGCCAAATTTCATCAGCCAACGCTCTCACAAGCTTCAACTTCTTAATCATATCATCCTTCACGACAGCATTTCCATCACTGTGACTAGCAAACCCACACTGCGGGCTAACGCCCAGTCTAGCCAACGCCTCTTCCTTGCTCTCCCCCGTCCCCTCCGCAATCAACTCTGCCGCCTGATAAACCTTCTTCTTCAACTCCTCCCTCTCCTCCATCTCCGGAAACTTGCTCGAGACCAGTCCCAGAATAACATTCTTGCCCCTCGGCAAGTGCTTCAGCGGCCCGAACCCCCCGGCGCGAGGCGTGTCGTATTCCAGGTAGTAGGTATCTACGTTCAGGTCCCGGAAGAGCTTGCTGGCGATCCTGTCATAGCCGCCTTCGGAGAAGTGTCTACTGCCGACGAAGTTCCCGCGGCAGAGATGCACGCCTACATGGAGATCGGCTGGTCGGTCGCGCAGGCAGCCGTTGTAGAGCTTGATGTACGAGTCGAGCAGTGCGTCGGCGTCTTGGTTGTCTTTTTGGAAGCCGGAAAGCATTTTCTCGGAGCAGAAATCTAATGTGCTTTAGTTGGCAACACGCTACAGTACAAGTAGAGAGTGGTGATCAGACATACATGCCAAGTTGGGATCGTCAAATTGGACGTTTCTTAGCCCGTTATCATATAGAATCTTGAGTTCGGCGCGGTACGCTGCAGCGATATCTTCGAAGTATTCTTCGTCATTCGCGTAGACGCTCTTAGGGTAGGCTTGTCCCTGCTTATAGCGCAGGTGATACCAGTTTGGTGCCGCGAGAGTGAGTTTTGCTTCCCCCTGCCGCTCTTTTGGGAGTTGGTTTTTCAGAAAGTTCCACTTGCAATCGCATAATCAGCTTCTCCCCCAACACAATAAGTCTACCAGAAGTTTCATACCTCGTCAACATAAGTGCTCCCCACATGCTTGATCTTTCCTGTACAGATCACAGACTCTCCTGGTTTATGTCCCTCTTCTAAAAAGGCATCGATATCCGGGACGTAAAGTCGGAAAATGTCAATGTCCGGGTTCTGGATCTCTTCAAATCCATCGAGTCCTGGAAAGAACGAACCCCTGGTACTTGATCAATGCATGTTCAAAGCTTTCAAGTGGATTGCAAACCAAAACATATGGCGTCTGTATTCGCCATCAGAAATGGGGTGAAAGCCCAGATCCAGCTGTGTTTTGACGATGTCTTTGACTGCTGTATCCTCAACTGCTGCAAGCTCTTTCTCGAGGCCCGATGGCTTTCCTTGGGACTCGTCTATCTTATGGCGAATTTTGAGTAATTCGGCAGGGCGGAGAAGCGAGCCAAGGTGCTCAGCCCTGAATGGGGGTCGTTGATGGAGCTTCACAGACATGTTGGCACGGTTACTGGACTATTCAACTCGATGTATGGTGCCTTATCTAACGCATAAAGAGACCTAGGCAGTTGTATGTGAGTTTTGAGGAGTATAAAATCACATAGCAAAGATTTGCTTTTCAAGTGGGGTACTTTACTTTGTATACTAAGTGCTTTTCAAGTGGGGTATTTTACTTTGTATACTAAGTTATGGAGGGGCAAACTGCCATGGATTCTCCGCTTTCTCTATCACGGACCCCTCTTTCTCTACCTATCACGCACACACGCTAGATTTTCCATGCGTTGCCTCAAAACATTTTAGGATAACTTCCCCACTCACTCCCTCCCTCCTAGAACTGCCGAAGGTAGGTATAGAGTATACCGCAAGGTTGAAGCCGGTTCAACCCCTTGGGCGATCTCACTAGAGCCTCGCGCGTCGTAGTGGCTTGACTGCCGATGACGCAGATTCATCTTCGATACTGATATACTGTGGGAATCGAAGAATCGCGATATGGGTTGAGGTGTGGAAGGAGCCGACTATATACTAGAGGAATGCCTCAGGCGCCGCTGGCCAAGAAGGATTTCGTGTCACTTTGTACTTTCATTTCCAAGAATCTCCTGAATGTGCGGTTTGCAAGGCGAGTTGAATAATGTTTTCTAGCCCTGGGTCGTGTTTCGTGCCGGTGTAGAGAACAGTTTCTTGAGATAAGGTGTTCCCCACAATGCCCCACGAGCCCCCCTGTTGTGGATCTACGTCGTAGCTAAGGCTGTCAGCGACGCCTGCCAGCCGCCGGTAGAAATCCGTCCTAGAAGCTCTGACATCTACGACGACATTCATCAGTGAGGCTCCATCTCAAGACCCAATCAACTGAAAGAGGTACGTACTAGAAGCGCAGATGCCATAGAAACATGCTGAGGTATCTGTGGTTGCTTTAGTGTTTCGCAATTGCTAGGACTTTGCCGGTACCTCCTATTCGCACTTTCTGTTACCGTCCCGTCCTCTGCGGCTGAGTGCACAAGACCAACGCCCACATACAGCCCAAATGTCATCAGACACGGCAGCGGTACAAGTGTCGGGTGAAAGTCAATCCTTGGCACTGGAAACAGAGGCTGGCTTAGATACAATGGCGCATATAGTCCCCGAGGATCCTACCAACCTTGAACCTTCCGTCGCTTCAACAGACAGAACGCCAAGCGTCACGAATATCGAAAGCCTTCCAAATGAGCTCCTCACCAATATCTTTGGTTACTTGGATACCCCAAAACCCTCAGGGTTTGTTCTTCAGGATGAGCCTGTTTTCGAACTTACTCATTCCGAAAGTACCGACTTGAAATCTATGTCTCGCGTCTCGAAACGATGGCGTCGAGCAACGTTGCCGGTGCTTTTCAAATTCGCTCAATTTATTATCGCCGAGTCAAAAACTCAGACACCAATCATAAGTGAGCTTATGGCGCCTTTCTTTGCTTTTGTAAAGAGTAACTCGTTGGGAAAGGTTATTGCGAGTTTCACATTTTTGATACACGATAAGAACATTACACATACTTCAGATGGAGGGGATCGACTGGACAGCTTCTCCGAATTCTGGTACTCACTTTTTAAGATCATCGATCCCATTGATCTACTTATCGTTGCTCCCGCGGAATCTCTTGGAGCTCTTACTGCTTGTCGTATTTATATGGAGGATGCATGGTGTTTCTCTGATTGTCATTGCCACTATCTTCATCTCCGAAGGTCTCCCACTTCTGTCCTTGAATCTCCCAGCATTGAAGGGGTGGCTTTGGAAGAGCATTCGACGGCTGGTCACACCAGTGAAATTCTTGAGTCTGTCGCGGAGACCCTCTCAATCAACAACACCCCGGACGTTTTGCCTCAACCCGCAGAAGTAGTTCTCAGCACAGGATCTTTTTACCGAGATGAACAAAGCACGCCTGATAGCAATCAACAAGAGCTCCCACAAGTCGAAGCATCCTCTTCGGCATCCCTAGTATCGAAGCCACGATTATCTGCCCGCGCCTTGTCATCCGCTTTGTTTGATGTCCGTCCCTGGACAACTCTCCTGCTCAACGAAGGATCTTCTATTCGGGCTTACTGCACCGATGAATTCTGGCTAAAGAAACAACCTTCGGTGAGCAAGCTTCTAGCTTTCAATTTCCTCCGTGTAGCTAATAGCGACGTCAGATTCTGCCTGACCTCTGTGGCTCAGACGAAGCAGGAACTAAATCTTTCATCAGCCCAACGATTAAAACAATGAATTACATTGCTATCTTTCCAATGCAAACCCACTTTGCTGCGTTAGTAGATAATCTTCCAAGCCTAGAACGGGTATACGTGCAATTGGTTCCACGCAACAATGTCCTGGATGATCCGGAAAGGATGGCCAACGTGGAGCATACTGACTTGTGGATGGAGAGAAATAATTGTTACGCACATATGGTGCGAGAATTGTTTGGCGCTCCTCCGACTCGAAATTACAAGTATCTTCAGGAATTTGAATCTGGCGATGCGGCGGATAGAGACGCCTGGCTGATGGCTGGTAAGTGATGCATCTTTCAAGCGGTATCAACCCTGTATGAACAAAACAGCCTGTCCTAAAGTTTGATGGGCCGTTGAAATACCACCGTGCTTACTTTTGCCACAGTTGAGTACGTTAAACGCGCCGGAAACTGGAACATTGCGGGAGAGGGTATTTTCTCAAGAAACTCTGAAGATATGGTACCTGAAAATCCCGAAGGTGGTATCGAAGGAAACTCGACATTGTCAGTCAATCAAGAAAACCAAGCCTGATAAATAAACTAACAGCGACGACTATAGCGAAGGATCTTTGATTCTCTGGAAGTGGAATGGAGTCACGAAACTGCCTATCTCGGCTCTACCACTTTACGACCGACCCTTCGGACTTGGTTTCTAAGAACATCTTGTGAATACGAAATGGTCAAATTTTGATACAAGTGATGGTACATAAATTTAGGACAACAAAAAGAATTACAAATGCTATTGCAGCTGCGGCTTCAACACCATGAGTCAATAGCTTTTGGTTTTGAGTTATAGAGGGACTGTTGTTGATGGAATTCATTATGGCACCCGCAGAAAAGAATGCTCATGAGCGGGATTTAGAATATTAGAGATATTTCTGGGAATTTCTTTCGTATATAAAAGTCGACATATAAATCAAATGAACACTTCTCAACAAGTCATCTGAATCTTACTCAGAAAAGGGGGAGACTACATAGAACAGATGCGGGCCATTACCATCAAATTCTTATAGACCCTCGATCAATTCGAAGTCAAATCAATTCTCCAAACTCACAACTTTGTCCTTACAAACATCACAACTGAAATGGAGGCTGATCACGTGCCGTTTCCTTGACCGCCTTTCGGATTCTGCCGACTTTATGTGAGGGGAGCTTCAACGCGACTTCAACTCTCCATGCCACAACCATGACGTCCAAAAGGGCCGCCAAGGGCGAGTACATCGAGACTGTAATCTCCACCCCTCATACTTCACACCCCATAGACTTCGCCTGCTAATAGATAAACAAATAGGACACAGGCAACAAAGTCTCGCGGCGCTCGCAAATAATCGGCACAACCAACATAATCCTCGGTGGCAAAACCGTTATCCAAGCCGAAGTCATAATCCGCGGCGACTTGCTGCGCGCGCACCAGAACAGTGCGGAGAAGCAAGGGTCTCCTGTTGCGGTTGCGATTGGGAGGTATTGCTTCTTTAGCAAGGGGTGTGAATTGCGGCCGCCGGGGAAGGTTTATAAGGGGTATGTCTGTCTATCTGTTTATTTGTTTATCTGCTTTGTCTCTGCTTTACACCTTTCACAGGAAGCGCGCACGCAAGCAAGCATATACTAACAAAGCGTAGGTGGTTCTCGCACTACCCCCTAAAAATCGCAGACCACGTCTTCATCGGCCCGTCGTCCGTCATCGAAGCAGCGCTCATCGGCTCGCACGTCTCGATTGGCGCCAACTGCACGATTGGCAAGTTTGCCATCATTAAGGACTACGTCAAGGTTCTCGATGGGACCGTGGTGCCGCCTAACATGGTCGTGCCGAGTTTCTCCATCGTGGCTGGGAGGCCGGGACGCGTTGTGGGCGAGATTGCTGAGGGCGAGGTGGAGGGTATGGATCTGAGGGAGGTTTATAGGGGGATTGGAAATGGTTGACTTGACCTGGGGGTTGGATGAGAGAGATTTGAGCATTTCATTTGGCAATGTGGGTGGGAACAAAGAAAGTGTTACGGAGTTTAGGATGAATGATACCCATTTCTTGCATTTCATCCAGGCATTCAAAGTTCGATATATCACATGAGGAGAATCGGGGGAAATGGTGCTACAGTATACGAGTAGAGTCAAAAATCAATCCATCAATCAATCAATCTATCTAGCTAGCTATTAAATAAGAATAACATAGTTAGCATTCCATTACCCGTAGCAGAAAATGCGAAAGGGGTAGGTACAGTACCAAGCCATACCATATCCATCAAACGCGCCATCAGCTGATCTCTGTCCCTGTCATGTTCCTTGTGTGACATAACGGCAGAACGAATAAGTTCGCTTTCCTTTGCTTAGTGAAGGCTGAGTGAGACATGACCATGCCATGGCATGCAGCCACATCTCAAAGCGTCAAGCCGAGACCCGGGAAGACGATGACGATGTCACATTTAGTAGTGATGCTTGCGTATTTAGTGCGTATTGTGACAATCAAGAGATCGTTTTGTTGCAAGTCGCAGTCTCTGGTGTAACGGTATTTGGTGGCGTGGTGTGGGACAATTCGAACCAACGTAGTTGCTTACCGTAAACTCAGAATTGTGGACTCTGTAGAGATAAAATGGACTTTGGAAACCTCTTGATTATCGCTTATTGCTCGCGCTCTCTTTCTATTACTATATCAAACGCCATATCCAAACGCCCCCCCTACTCAGGTTCAATAATTATCCAAACGCTAAACCAGTACGCCCGCTCGCTTGCTAATTCCCATAATCAAAATAACTCCAGCTTTTCCCATTAATTATAAACCCATGCCTATACAGCCTGGTCCTGCTTGTAAACCCATATTTACAGCTGTCGATGTGCCTAGAAACTGAACAGGCCGCTCCTCTTCTTTCCAAATGGATAAACGATCAAGGCGCTGAGGAACAAGCCAACCGTGATGCCGATTGCGACTTGAATCATACTGTATCCAACGTTAAAAACAACGTCGCTAAAATCGCTCACTCCTGCAGTAGTGGAGACCTAGAGAAGATTGTATCAGCGCTTATTCTGAGCAGTTTCTGCAAATGTCTAAGTAGTCCTTCGAACAAAATAGCCTCAAGATGCGTGATATAGAGACAATACATAGCAGTAAATCCCCTTACAAAGGAAATGCAGGAGAACAAACAATGAAAGGAAAACTGTAGCCATTCCTCCTTCCAGGCATCTACAAGTAGTCAAGTTTGTTACTCACAGAACTAGTCCCATTTGCCCTGGCTGTTCCATTCGTATACGTTGTTGTGTTGGTGATTTGATCAGCGTTGTTAATTCCAGCTAACAGGGAACCAGAAGCGGCGAGCCCTGAAGGGACTTGCACAAAGATGGCGGGGAGAAGGGCCGCGGCAGCGACTCCATGTCGTATTCGTGAATACAAGTTTCCGACCACACCCACTGCTAGAGCTCCTAGTGTATTCGAGATCTGCGCGGAAGATGGAAACTTTTTGGCACTGAAGAAGTTCACCACGTAACCGATGAAAGCGATTATGAGCATCATTGGTATCTGCTTCCACTTTGCTTGGTTGATGATACACAGGGAGAGTGCAAATAAGGGTACGAATATCCTATAAGGTGAAGTTAGCAACCATTGATTCAAGGTGATGAGTGTGCGCTACCATTTGTAGTATTGGCCGATTGGATTGGTGCATGTCGTCGCACTGGAAGCGTTTGGATCCATCAAACCATAGAATGCGGTTCCGATGGTGATACCGAAGCCAAGAAATAGCGAATATATGATGGCATAGACCATCCGAACAGACCCGGCAACCATAGAGCGCGATTGAAGCTCGAGAGAACCGCATAACACCATGTAACCCGGGAGAATGAGAGCAATCGAAGATTGAGCGAGGCCAGAGAAACAAAATATACTGCCTCCACGAATAGACCCAAAGGCTCGGGCAAGGAAAGAAGTCAATACAGCAGCAGAGATTTCGAACACGTTGCTGTACAGTTCGGATCTGGGCGCTACGATCAACTGAAGGAAGCCAAGAATACAACCAAGAAGGAAGGCTATTGGCAAATCAATTAGCCGTCCCTCAAATGCTATTACAATATTAGCTACCGGGAGTATAAATGTTGAGATCCTTTTAAACTTACCAAAGGGTGCGACAGTAGCGCTAGCAAAGCCGTAGACTAGAACGAGTAGCCAAGGATTGTGCTTCGGTCTCGCTTCAATGATATCGATCAGTCTTTGGGTGGCTTCTTCGACACCAATCACGTCGTGGACGACTTCCTTGTATATGTCCCAAACATCTTTCAGCTTGCCGAGGTTAACACCTTGAACTGACTTCACGAGTTTGACTTCAGTCGTGTGCGTCGCAGCATCGTCAAAGGAGATAATCATGCAACCTGGAAAGTAGAGAAATTGGCCATCGATTTCCAGGACTCTAGCGCTCATCTTCATGTACTCTTCGAGTCGATGGGTGGGAGCACCATAGCTCATTAAAGCCTTGCATAACTTGAATAGATACTTTTGACGACTCAAAGTCTCGGCAATGTGTACGGTGATTCGAATTTCGTCTTCAAGTCTTGGTTTATTACTGATCTTAGTCTTTGCTGTCTCAATGAGACCAGTATGCGTCCTCTTGCCAAGCCCAGGTCTGGACAGCTTTCCACGCTGCGGAGTGGTAGCACCTCCTGGTGCGCCTAGAATGGCAGAAGCTTCGATGAGCCCAGCTAACGTATCCTGGGAGCTGTTCTTATGATTGTACCATTTAGCCTGCTTCGTCCTGGGCGTTGTGGCTCCGGAATTGGTGACTGTCCCCGAACGTGAAGGGCTATTTGTAGACGTAAAACTACCTCTTCGAGAAACACTGCCTTGTGGTGCATTGTAGAGTTTCAGAAGTGAAGACAGGACTCCACCTCTGTAGTGAGCCGGGCGTGGTACATACTCTTCCGTGTAAGCTTGTTCCTCAACTGGGGTGACCTGTCCAGAACGTAGTCCAACTTGCTCCGGCTGTATGGCCAGACTTTCTGACCGTATCTTCCTGGTATGCTGCCTAACCAACTGGTGAGCCTCGGAAGTATTTGACGCCTTTGAGTGACGCTTCGATGTCTCCTTGAGGTCATCTTCATCACTATCAATAGCTGCTCCATCATAGGTTCTGCGCACATTCATATCCACCAAGGGTATGTCGTCAAGCCTGACTGGATATCTGCCTGGTTTGGAGGGTAACCCGGCCACAAACGCATCTTCGTCATCTTCATCCAGACTATTTCGCCTAGAAGCTGGAGCAGAATGACTTCCTACTAAATTTGACAGCCTTTGTGCTCGCTCTTGAGCTGCCAGTGCTGAAAAAGACTTCTCGTTAGAATCATCCTCATCCTCCAGTCCTTGGTTGTAGCTGGGGTGCCGTAAAACGCTTGCTTTGGGCCTAAAGATAAGATTGTCCACAGGATCGGCAAACGGGTTTTCTTTCTCATGCTCTGGCGTGGTTCTCAGCAGATTCGTGCCGCTATTGTTCCTCGAATGTGGGGGGCTCCATTCAGTATTCTGCTGCCGCGTGGGTGAATGTGGGATGGGTTGCAGTGATATGGCTTTGTCTCGCAAGGGGAACTTTGACTTCTGGTTCGCAAGATCGTTGGCCTCGCTTGTGCTGTTGAAACGGACCCTGCTACGATGCTTCTGCGGTGCACCACCGCTTCCTACACCACCGCCTCCTGAACTGGTTGGCCTGCTGGGGTTTGCATTGGACTCGGCGTTGGGTTCATCAGATGAAAGCTCCTTGTATCCGTGATTGCGGTTGTCTGCTGCTCCTTCTTCTGATGCCGCGAGGTATTCGCTGGACATTATATTGATTAAAGTGAACCGCGGTCCTTTCGATGGTCCCAACCCCCCTTTGTAGATATATATATACTGTACCAGACCTCGAAGGCGTTGGGATTTGTTGGAGGGGAAGACTTTAGCGTTCCGGAGGCGGCGGGGTACTAAGCTACCCTGGCCTGGGCAGACGCCACTGATAAGAAAGGGCCGGAAAAAATTCTTCTTATTAAAAACTGCTGACGAATGAAGATGAAAAGAATAGAATGTAATGCAATGTAATGTAATCGAACTGAATTGGGAAGAATATTAACCAAGAGAAGGGTTGATGGCAAAGAGAGGATAAAAAGCTAGCGAGCGATGCGATGCGAGTGGGGTGACGTGGGTGATTAAACTAGAATTTGAATGGAATGGCAATGACTCGTCCGTCGTCGAGAAGACGAGACGCGTTATTCGGAAACGATGGGAAGTATATAAAGAAAGGTAAGGGCGAGTTCAGTTCATTAGAGTAAGCGTGGTGGTGGGTGGGAAGGGAAGGAGCTACGAAGTAAGGCATTGTACTCGGACTCGGATTGGGTACTTAGCTTAGGTAGGTACTTACTTAGGTACGTACGCAAGGGCCACTTCTTGCCCTTTGGTAAGTATACTACTACTCGCAACAGAGCAAAGGAATAAAAGGTTGCGACACCTACCTTGCCGTATAGCAACACCACATTCGCCTCTCTCAGTCGAAAGTGCCGGCAGCACCGTGAAGTAGCATCGTGGTCTAGAGCCTGCGATTCCTGTTTGTACAGCCGCCCGCTGAGACGAACCAATGTGATACCCACCGCTTAGTTACTAAAACACGATTGACAGCAGAATCCACAGTTCTTGGGACAGCGGGGGCCACAAGCCGTGAGCCATTCAGCATGGTAAAGACAATCTCACGATGCGAAAGTAGGCTTTGGAGGAGTGGAGATAGATCCGAGGCTAGGTCAACTCCATTAGTTCAACGAGTCGGACGCGGAGCCGCTATTTGCTAGGACACGGTGTGTGCTTTGCATTGGGCTTTGAAAATTGGACCAGGCACTTGAGAGTTTGAACTTTGAATCCACCAGGTCCCACATTGCGGGAAGGACGGTGATGGTGTTGGTGTTGGTGTATGATTTAGGTGCGGCTTCGTATCTCTCTAGCTTGCTCTCTTCACATGTGCTTCACACATGTGACAGGCGCTGACGACTGAATTCCGTACGTACTGTACGGTAACGTTTTCTTCAAGTGGATTTAGGTGTTGTTGAAGACTCTTCTCCCTGCGTTATTAGCGAGTCAAAGCTTTTTCAACAAGGATCGTTTTGCTACTGTGAACCAAGTCCTCCGGGTTACTTGATCAGGAAAGGCCGAGCCTTCTATCAAAAAAAAAAAAAAACAAAGGCCCAACGCAAATAAACCTCTCGAAATTTCAAATCCAAAGATACGAACCCTCAGGTCAGCAAGGTTCCTAGGCTCCTCAGTGATATTCACGCAATATCCACAGTTCCCACAGCTATGTTGTTCCAGAAGCCAGGCTGAGCCTATTCCCTGCATCCATCTGATCTGGGCTCTTCTGATTCGGTCACTTCTCGGTGTCTCCCAACTGTTGAACTGACGCGGCAGGGGATGCAGACAAGCTTTATTTTTCACACATGACGGGTGTGGCGTGCAATTCTTTGGGTTCCTCTTGGAGGACCTACGGAGTACTACTCTTCTTCCTTTTTAGCCAGGTTGATATGCGCTAGCTTATCTATGTATTCTCCCCGTTACCCACTGCACAAAAATAGGTACTGTCTGGCCAAATAGGACGAGAAGAAGATCAGTCCTAAGGCTTGGGGAAAGCCATCTAAGGTTTTTGTTTTTATAATTCTGTTCTATTTCTAAGATCTTATGGTGACGCTTTTCTGCTGCATCTGGATTCTGGAGACTATTTTTAGCCTCTTGATTTGGCGAACAGGGTGTGCACTGTTCAAGGCATATCATTTAAACCTTAGCCCGCCTAGATATTTAGAAAAGAAATCCAAATACAGGTACGTACATTTCAGCCGCATGGAAATTGACTTTTGTAGTGGTATTTGCATATTTATATGACTTGCATTAAGTTGATTACCGGATCTAGTTAGCGTGCGCCGCCTTACCTGTTGCTTTTTATTATTCCAGCCGATTTAACAGAACCCAATTATCTTTCCTGGCTCCGAGCTTTCTGAGACCTTTCGAGACACGCCCAAGTCTCCGGCAGACCTTCCCACGAGTCCTCCAAACTGCTTTCCACCCTTGCGTCGATCTAGAGAGTCATTATTACGGCTTCCCTCTGCACCGCTGTCCCGCTAGCTTCTTCACTCGTTCTCGTTCTCTTTCTCTCGAATAATATTTTATCTCAAGAGCCTAAGTAAGTAACCCCCACGCCCCTAGCGGAATACCACACTCAAATCCTGTGAGGACGCGGACGCGGGAGCGGGTAGCATTTACACCGGGTCCCAAATGCCCATCATTTATTTGTACGAAGGTACGTCGACACTACTTTTTTGAGGATCCTCATCACCGACGATTTTCTGTTGCGATGATAGCCGCATAATATTAGGGGCGATCCCCCTGAGACCTGAACCCCAAGAAGATCAAGTTCATGTTTCCTGAAACATGACCCTACTCGTACTTTCTGAAATGATGTTTTGCTTATCCTCTACTTATTCATCCGCATCTGGTTTGTCATGATAGCTCAAGTACCGCTCAAGTACCGAATCCGTATTCCTAACATCCCTCCTCATACAGCAACGCTACTCGTAGGTTGACATGCGATCAATCATACAAGTGCTGGTGATCCAAACTAAATCTCTCGAGGGTATAAAGAGCACGCTTTCCTGCACTTTATCTTCTATATCGAGCTTTTACAATTCCAAACTGAATCTCCACGTCTCACTCACAGCATGGAAGATATATATGGCTTATCAGAATTTTAATTAATCGTCTCTACTCCGTAAACCTTCCACAATTTACAAGAAATACTTCACATATACACATATAGAGGAAGGAGACAAGACCCAATCTCCGCGAGGTCTCTGCTATGCTCATGTCTAACATTGGAATGTTTAATACGGTAGCAAGTGCTTTTCCGTGCGAAAACGTCTGCTCACAATTGACGCAGTTTCCCAATAAGTTGAGACATGACTAGTACGCATGATATAATTGTCTGTTCTTTTCACACCTACCTGGTAATACAAGCGTTTAGCTCAAACTTGCATGCAACAAATATCACAAATTTTGTACTCCATTCACGTCTTGCCATCAACATGTACAAGTCTACTCCCCATAATACAGGTAGGTGCGTCAACAGAAGAAGTCAACGGAGATCTCTGGTTTCCAGACATCGCCTCGCCACTGGTCTCCCTAAGTATTATTTCTTTCCCCGACTTGCGAAATGCCGAATTTGAGACAACACGAACATCATCCTATGTCTACCTAGTAACATAAACTAATTCCACCATACCCACCAGCGCAACAAGTAAACCTCATCTAGCCAATATCCACTGAGATGCTATCCATTCCCCTCATCTCCCCTCATCTCCCCGCAACATTCCCCCCATCTTCCAAGATAACCAACCAGTCCCAAGCAAAGTGGCTCCTAGAAAGAATCTTCCGTCCCGGTGACCCCCCCTCCCAAGATAAATACATCACTCCAAATAAACAAACAGCACTATTAAAAACTCTAATCCAACATGACCACTCCACTCCATTCCAATCAACAAACTCAAACTCAAAGTCAGAATCAACCACAACAAAATCATACATACTACTTCCCCTATACTCCACCCTACAATTCTACCTGTATGGGGATAATGGGAGCCTTTCTAGTCATGTGACCCAAGCTAGCTGACTCAGCATGGGGATAACCTCTTCGTGTTGCAACCACCACTTTTAGCTAGCCAACCAACAACCAATGAAACCACCAGTACCATCAGATACGGACCTACATGTGTAGTGAAGTGATCACCTTGTGATACCAACACTACCATTCTATAATAAAAGCAGACCTTTCTTTCAAGCAAAACATCCATCCAAACGATCTTTCATTCCGTTTGAAATGTTTCGTCTAGAGACAGAAGTAAGTTGTAAATAGATGGATAGACAGTTTGTTCTAATTGTCCGCTATAAATCGACCGAGCACTGGCATCAACTACATTTAACAGCAAAACTTCTATTCACAACAAATGTGTGAATAATCGATTTGCAACAGTGAGTTCATAGCCAATGGTGAAGGGACACATTCCTAGAATTTGAAGACGGAGGAAGTATGTCATTGTGAATAGCTGACTTGCGTCAAAACTTTCAGGGCCAATGATACAACCGTTTTATGACATACAACGGCATGATCTGGACACTTGCCCCAAAGCTGATATACTCCAAACACAAATGTTGCTATTTGCAAAGACCCCGCTCGGTTCCACACCCGCAGAGACATGGTTACTTTTGATACAGTATATCTTATTCATCTATCTCTCAATTACCTAGCTAAGCTGCTCTTCATCTCCTCACAGCATAATCCAAGCCAAATCGTTCGCTCGTACCTCGCATTCCAGGCTGGTTGTAATCATATATCTTAAACAATTTCCATCGTCCCAGTCCCCAAATCCACGGAATGCAAGTGTTCGGGGGCCGACTCCTAAGCAGACATAACAGCAAGGCGCCAATATAACGCGTACCCCAAGCCACGTTGCGTAAAGCCAAAAAGCAGATCTTGAATACAATCCAAAGTTCATGCTCTATCTCCTTTGTCTCCTCCACTGTTCCGTGAGATCCGTCGTTCGAATAAAATGAATGAATGGGAAGTGTTGTACTTGTATTTCGAAAATCGATATTAAGGAATCGGTAATTTCATCGTCATGGTCGTAAAAGGATAGGCAGGACAATATGCACAGTTGAATGCAATTTCAAATTGGCAAAATAACAATGAAAGATTGGATATCAACCTCTAGGGATCTACCCTTGTTGACAATTTTGGTGTGGTGTTTTTTTTAGCTCTTTAGAAGACAGAGCTTTTGCGCTTCTCAGCCGAGGTGAGAACGAGCATTGGGGCTTTTCGTTGACCATCGGCAGTTTCTAGTTTCTTGCCTGCATTTTTGAATACAGCTGCAAAGCTGCCTCCAACCGAAGAACCTTCATCACTGCTGACGCTCGCAGTGGTGAAGTTGCTGTCTATAGATGCTATCGATTTTCGCTCAAGAGAGTGCTCCTTTTGACGAGAGGATGGACGATCTGATCCAATAGCGCCATGTGCCGACGTTCGAGAACTACCAAGACTTGGGCGACCGGAAAGGCTTCCACTTCCACTGCGACCACTGTCCGAATCGTTGTCCGAAGAAACGGAAAATGTGATTTCTCCAGTCTCAGATACGGGAGACATGCTACCAGAGCTGCTTCCTGGTGCTCGACGGCGCTCCATTCCTGCACGTACAAGGTTGTGAACAGCACTTCGGCGAGTGCGAGTAGCGAAGTTCTTGCTGCCTTCGAACTTGGTGGTGGGTTTGGCCTTCAATTCATCCAACGGAGGTGGGCCGCGGGGTTGGCGAATGGGGTGTTCACCAGCACGGGCTTGACCGGGTCCAAAGCCAGCCGTTAAGGGTGTCGATGGGAAGCCTTGGCTCTTTGGCAGAATTGCAGATTTGGGGCCGTCAAGTGGAGATGTGGTATCAACTCCAACAGCCATCGAGGTTGCCTTGCGGTGTCCACGGCGGAATGCACCAGCTGATGGTGGTGGCAATGGAGCGTGATCCTGAGGAGGCGATTGGGACTTCTTAGGAGGGCTAATGCTTCGGGTGAACGTGGGTGTATCCGCAGGAGGAGGTGGTGAGACTTGGAATCTTGGCGTACCAGGTTGCTGAGGAGGCGAGTAATTGGCCGATTGTTGAACTTGTTGGTTCGCATATTGAACTTGGTCGTCCATGAAGTAGCTCTGCTGGCCAGTGACTGGGTTGTAGTACGAGTAGACACCTGGTTGAGCACCCACAACTGGTGTTATAACTGGCTGCATGCTGCTCTTGACTTGCTGCTGCTGATACATTCCCATGTTTTGCGGCGTGATCGGAGGAGTTGCAAATTGCTGCTGATTTCCCATACCCAAATTCAAACCCTGGAATTGCTGAGCAGCAGCCTGCACGCTGTACAGTTGCTGTTGAAGACGTTGTTGTTGATCCGCAAGGTACATGTTTGTAGCAACTAGCTGGGCGTACAAGTTTGGATCCATCTGTTCTTGGATGTGCTCATCAATCAGGATCTCAGGTGGGGCCAGAATCTGCTCGGGAACGTGGTACATTTGGCTGTTGTTGTTCATTTGGTTATAGTTGTTCTGATGATTCGAAAAGTTAGAAGTCTTTGGGCCACCATATGTTCCTTTGTCTGCGTAGATGCTACCAGCAAGTCCAGTGTTGTGTTGCATCTGTGTGGGAGGTGCAGTCGAAGGGAAGGTGCTCGAAGTGGCCGACTTTGGAGCCGTTCTCAACCCAGCGAGCAAATGAGACCGGGAAGTTCTTGGCGTAGGGGCCCCATTGTCTTGAGGGCTGGCTGGCTTGGAGGTGTCAAAGGAGAGACGCTTGAGGTTGGCACCATTTGCCCGTCTGGAAGCAAAGCCAGAACCGGGTATTCCCAATCCATTGCTGGAAGGGAAGTTGTTGTAGGACATCTGAGCAAGACCGCCTGCGTCCATACTCAAGTTTGTGATGTTGTACAGGTGGGTGGTTTTGATGAAGGTATTGTCGGAAGAGTCGAATTTCGCAAACTCGAGGTCGAGAGAATGACGGGTATCGAAATAGGCGAAGAACTCAACGGGTGGGTGAGGTTGAAGTATATTAGAGGAATTAAGGATCGAAGAGTCGATCGATTTGTACTGATGAAAAGTCGTGCAAGATTATGTAGGTTGTAAAAGAGCTTGAGGCCTTTGAGCAGGCAGCGGAGAAGGTGGATGGAAATGGAAAAGTGTTTGTTTGTAATAGCTTTGCTGCTCGTGAATCCAAGATGTGTGCGTAGTGTGCACAAAAGCCGGGTGACCCGAGGGAAACGAAACGCGTCGTGGACTATGTAGTCGTTGAAATTACAGGACAGAGTTGAAGTGTCTGTCGAAGGGATGGATGAACGCAGGCAGACAAGCAGTTGGGAAACCAAGAAGTGGCGATGGCTCCGGCGTAGAAAGGACGATGGATGTGGTGCTCTGCAATCAACAAAGAGCGACCGAGAGCCGATGAAAGGCAGTTGCGATGATGGGCTTGTTGGTTGATGAAAGACGGGAGCTGCAGACGAATAAAGACCCTGACTGAATGGTAGGGGAAAATATCGACGCGGGTTTGAATTATGGCGAGCAACTCGGGATAAATGAATTAATCAATCAATCAATTAATGGATCAATCTGGCAACTTGAACGGTCATAAACACGCTCCTTTCTTCGATGGATCGCTCGGGAGGGGGAGGCTGAGGCTGAGGATGAGGATGAAGGAGGACGACAACGACAACAAGAGGAAAAGAGAGAGAGAAGGGCGGTGTACGAGGCGAGACGCGAGAGAGTAGTAAGTAGTGTGCAAAGAAGAACAAGCGCGAGAGAGTGATGGGAGGAAGAAGTTTGGTGCGGAAGGATTGGGCGAGAGCAAGAGGAGGATTTGCAAGGGATATACGGTAGTCGGATACAGTATTTGCTTACTACGGGATAGACCTGGGAGAGCAGCAGGGGAGCTAGGCCTGATGGGGTAAGGGAGCAAGAGAATTCGGGGATTGTGCTTCTGGGGCATCGCCTTCGTTTTTCATCTGGGATCTCTCCTCTGCAGCTCTGACAACAGTGTCCGTAGGCTGATCCCTAACAATTAGGCCGGCCTTAGATCATGATGTAAATCAACAGCCTCATAAATACGAAGAAGTAATATTCATCGCCTTGACGTAGACTTTGTCGTCGACAACTGTTTCAGCCTCGGGCGATGGCATTGATCTCCAAATAAAGGGTATCTTATTTAATCATTTAACCCTCACCACTGGAAATTATCTCCCGACTCTTGGTGTCAGCATACAGTACAGTACCTACACCTACAGTATGGTAGGGAGCTACTCTATCAATTCAGCCACCTGCAATCAGCACTTTAATCCGAACGCCTTTGATGTGCTTCCTGCCCTATAGGCACGCCGAAACACTGTATTGATCCTTTACGGTCCTTGGGTCCATGGGATCACAGGCACAGCACTCCGTATGCCGTCGGTGCAACAGCTACCACTGCAGAGCATGCAGTCAAAGATTCCATTCTATTCATGGCAACAGGCCTGGGCATGGCATGGCATGGCATGGCATGGTATCGTGAGGTCTTCGCCGGCAGCCTGTCTTTGTGGCTTGGCCCCTCAATCATGCGCTGCCAATCAAGACCCTTCCAGATCACTGTTCATTACTCTCCCTCCTGCCTTACCCCTCTTTCTCTCATCCAATAGAACTTCACAATCCTATTTTTACACAAGTCATCATCACCTCGTGTGTTATGAAGTAAAAGCATCATTTGAACACGAAGAGTACTCCGTACTTCATCCTCATCCTCCCCGTAGTCGTGACTCTTCTCTTCCTCTGTTGCATCAATTCAGGGGCGGCCCACTGTGGCGATCCGCCCCCTTTCCGTCATTTCCTTCCCCACCCCACTGACGATCTGATGCGGAAAGCTGGGCGCTTCCATGCGCGCCCGTATGCATGCCACCCCTCACTTCACCTTGTCCTCCAAACCAGCATCAAATCAGAATTCCACCTGCTCGGTCAAGACTCAAAAGCGCACAATCACCCGCTAACATGCACTCTTTTTCTAAATACATCGCTTAACCCGCTGGTCGCAGGAGACGCATAGTGTCGTGGAACTTTGCTGGCCAATTGAAGCTTTCATAGTTGATCGCGCTTGAGGCGCGTCGCCCCCTTTTCTCTGCTTCTTTCTCTGCGCGTTTAACCCACCCCAAAAGTAATTTATATTCCGGTCCAGTACTATTAGTAGTACGGTGCTGCTTAGAACTTGTAAGCAGGAATAGATTTGCTACCGGAACTCCACAAAATGGACGTGGCACCTTTTGAATATCAAGCTCTCTCTCTTAGGCATAATAGGCCCACGAGTCACGCCGAAATCTTTAAAACTCACATGTAGTTTTTCTGTAACTGTTTTAGTATAGCCAAGATTATCGCCATCTCGCTCGTTCCGTCCTCCAAACTTCCAAAGGCAAGAATGTGGAGGTATGAAACCCAGCTCCTGAAACCCCAACCCCAATTAGGTATTTATTCATCAAACAGATGTCAGGTACGAAAGGGTAGAATAGGTGAAACCACCGCCTGTTCGCCGTCGCTGAATGAAACCCTTCACCTCGTGGCTCGGTTCATCCTTCCTCGCTGATGCACCGAATAATCCCTGCTGAAACAAGGCTATTGTGGACGGATAAGGCTGTGCAATCATCTCCCCTGCGCAGGATCGATAAACGACACATTTGCTCGCGTGGTCTTCAAGGAAGGACGAACCTGCGATGATGGAAACGAGCGTACTGTATAGTCATCTGAGGCGGGGAGCATAATCTGTACACATTTCCTTTGTAGCATTCCATGCTTGAGGAAGCTTGATTTCCCTTTCCATGCAAGCGCGAGATTTATTCTGTTCAAAACCACAAATCTCATGCTTTAACGATCTTCTCAGGACATTTAGACATGCTATTATAAGTCTACTACATAGTTCTAGAGTCATACCTTGCGAGTATAAGAAGCTTCAATCCAAACCCCTCAGAAGTCATACCTGCGCATCTCTGGCTTTACTCTTATTGTTCTCTTTCACTAGCACGGCCGCTGCAAAGGGGTTAAAATTCCCTCAAAACTTACTTCGTACTCTCGAGATTAGTTCTCAGCCCTGTCGTAAGATCTTACTGTACAGTCAAGATACTCATCCGTACACGCGTATTCAATGCACCACGTGTCTTTGTACGAGATATATGTATATCACAGAACCCTTCGGCATATCTCACACTCTTTTCAACAGACACAAAGCTAGTGCTATTGCTCTATTCTAGACGCTCGATTCATCTAGGTATTTGCGATCTAACTTAACAAAAAAGTGGGTGGAGCTCCTTTCTCATAGAAAGCTTGCGCGGCTCTTGCGTGTTCGAGTGTTTAGGTTCAAGTGCACTGCTACAGTCTTCGCAATACGGGCGACAACGACTACTTAATCCTCAGTCTCTTTATAATTCTCAGTCATCTTAAATAAAGCCTAAGCAGGAGATATAGTACGTACCGAAAATCAAGTATGACGACTATGAAGATACCGATTCTTATAAGGGATTCTCTAAGATTTGCCAAAAGTCATAAGCTGGAAGCAACATCTTCCAAAAGGAAATGTGCGGGTCGTTTCGATGACTATTTAAACATGTCCGAGAAAGAAGGACATAGAATGACAACCTTTAGAAGCCTTTACATTGTAGATCATGTGTATTAGTGGACTAATAATCCGTGAAGTTGATTTCACAACGTTTGGGTTCTCATGAAAATGTGTTATTGTATGGACCGCTTTTCTCTCCGCTTCCTGTACAGTCCCCCAGAATAAGAAGTCTACCGACATATTGAAATTAGTGAAAGTTCTTAAAACAGTCACAAACGTCTAAACTTGTCTGCTTCTTGCAAAGCTACTAGCGTCACGGTATAATTTCACAATCACGTGTCCCAAACGCGCTCGCCAACTCCGTCGCGTCAACCTCTCAAACCCTCCCCGCATCTTCAACTTCACAATCATCACCCAATTACAACCACAACCATGACATCCAACACGCCCACAATAATTGATCTCAAAACCTCCTTCCTCCGCACCCAAATCCAAACGCTCTCTCAACCCCTCCGCCCCTCATCCTCCCCTCTTCCCGAAACCGAGGAGGACGCTCCGCTGCGACAACGCGCCATCGATGACGCGCTCCTGAAACTCAACGCCCAGCTCAAGAAACATAATAAATTGGCGTATGGACCGCAGGCGATGAGACATGTGGCGGAGCAGATCGATAGGTTGTATTGGAATGCAGGGGAGAGGACTGTGGTGGGTGATGTTGGGGAGGAGTGGGCGGAGAGAGGCTGTGATTTTCGTATGTACTTATTTTTCCTCTTCCAATCATCCAATCAATCAATCAACCAATCAACCAACCAACTCTGTACATATAATATTAAGCAGAGTAGAGTGAAAGCTAATTCATATAACGTAAACCAGGCAAAGAAAACATAATCGACCAACTCCCCTCGACCTGGAGCGAAGAAGCAGAAGTCGAAGCCCCTGCCAAAGCAGCGCGGTACACGGAGCTGCAAACACGGCTGGAGGAGTTGAATGAGCGGAGAAGGGAGAAGACAGAGGTTGTCGAGAGGTATAGGGCGTTGAGGGGCTTGTTGGGACCGTTTGCGGAAGGGGGTGGGGTGCAGGGGAATCTGGTGACGAGGGAGGGGAATGTGGAGGCGGAGTTGGAGAGGATGAAGTTATTGATGGTTAGGGTGCAGCGGGGGGTGCAAGGGTTAGGGGAAATAGAGCATGAGGAGATGAATGTTGATGTTGATGTTGAGGGGGATGAGCAGAGGAAGGTGTTGGCGCTGTTGGGTGGGCAGTAGAGGGAAAATGTTCGAGGTGTTTTGAATTGGGTGTAACGGTATAATGAGAAATGATGGCGACGTTTTGGAGGACTCTGGGGCTGTACAAGTAACATGGAAAGGAATAGAGGTGGACGAGGACGTTCTCCAACGAACAGCTCACTAAGTTGAGTAAGAATTGCCAATACCCAAGACTCAGGTTTGCTTTCTTTTGCGTGCCTCATCATCTTACCAACGAGTGACCAATGTTTAGAACCTCGGGCAGAATTTAGACTATTCTAAGGCTGACAGTAGTCTTTTTCGACGTGTCTGAGCTTTTCTTTTTATAGTCTCTTAAATCTTGGTCTCTCTATCACCTAGCTCTTCCCGTGCAAAACTCACGTTTAGAGAGGAGAGGTTATTTTGTCATATGAAGCGGCTAAACCTGGCACATCATAATTAAATAGGTACCTTAGTATCCATTCACTTCTCCTACCTTCCTTTCCACTACAAAACCGCTAGATCTTCGGCATACCGGCAGATTCACATATACCAAGTATATATCGAAATAAGACTAACCACATCGTCAAACACAGAAAGGCGCCCACTTGGCCAAGTGGGTCAGGACAAATTGTGTATTGGCAAGTAGGAATGTAAAATCCCCTTTAATGTTTAACCGCTAGGGGGTTATCCTGAGGTCAGCGGCTGCTGACCTGAGGTTTTTGCATCTTTTTTATTACTTTTTTAATGCGAAAAAGGAATGTGTGGTCTTCAGATTGGGGTTTCTGAGTATCAGCGGTGGGTCGTATGACACAAATTCTCGCTAGAAATGAATATTTTCTTATGGTACCTGGGTTGTGTTCGCAGTCGTGAGACAGTGATATTTCTTTTGCCCAGGAGAGCGGATGAGTGGCTATAGAGATGTTTTCTTTTGGAGGCAATTGGCAAGACTTGGTTTTGGTCAGCCACACTGAATAAAGGAGAATCGCGTGGAGTTGGCATGCTTCTCCTGTATCTATATTACTATTTCTGTTTTCATTTGCTCAGTTGTATTACGAGAGTGATGTAAGATTACTGAGGTAGCGACTACGAGGTTATATTTTTGGAATAAAGACGTGTGAGTGACTTGTAGGAAGACTGTGCTACTTCTTGCTGTAATTTTTTTTTAGAAATGATAGACGCGGTCTTACATCAATAACCAGATCAAGATATATTCCAAATTGTATGATCTTTGAAGTGTCGTCTATGAAAGCCATTGCACGTTGTCCAAAACGTCCCCTTTCTTAGCCGAACACTCTAGCATTGACTTCAATGAAAAGGTCGCTGAACGCAAGAAAAAATCCTCATAGATGGAATAGGGGAAACTGTTCAGAAGGTAAGTTACGATAATCACTTTGCAACAGTGATAACTACCTGACATGATTTTTGAATACCTATCAAGTGTGAAAGCAATGCAAGGAAGAAAAACACGCTAAGTTGTAAGCGGTTAGCTTTCCTACCGGCACCCGGACGTTCCGATCTATAAGGTACAGTATGTGTCCTATTGTGATTGACAAGGCATTGTAGATTTTCAGCCTCGTCGACATCTCTCATCGTGCCGTTATTGTCTTAGGTTGTTCTCACACCGTGAACAGCATCCTCCAGTCCCCACCACCACACATCCATTCGCTAAACAAAGGGGGTTTCAGGGGAACTCGTGGGGGTCAAACTGTGGGGGTCAAAACACCAGAAGCAAGTTCCGTAAAGATGAGATGGCGGACCGGAACCGGATAAAAGATGATCCATACAAGTTCAACCAACGCAGATCAACAGCTACAGCTACAGCTCCTACACGTCGGTCCGTAGATCCACACCCAGACCCAGATCCCGATTCTGATTCTGGTTCCGACTCCTCTGCGAAGACGGTCATTTACGCACCTCTTGGACAGTCGATTTCTGCAAACCATCAATCCAATCCGCAACCTATAGTTGCAGCTGCAAAGAACGCTCCTCAGGCTTCTTCAAGCTCCTACGAAGTTCGCCCACCACACAGTACTGCCCCTCCTGCACTGACAGCTCGTCGAGAAATAAGCCCACGCGTTCCCTCGAACTTTGGTTCTCGCCTCACTGAAGCCGAGTTGGAGTCTCACCCAGTCATATACTCTACCGCTTTCGCCAGAGGTGGGTTCGTGGAGCCGCCGCCGACAGAACTTTCCTCGGACGCCTTAGCCAACCTGGGACTCCCAGTCAATCGATCCAGAAGAACTTCGGCCCATTCACCAGCTTCTCCATATCAATCATTTCCACCACTAGCCCCAGCAGATACTCAACGCTTCGCCGTTCTTGAACCTATCTTAACCCAGCCTTCCACTGGTCAAGATTCCCCAGCACTTCGCCGTCGGACTGGTCAAGTTACTCTTACTCGTACGAATCTCCTCATTGGAAATAACCCTCCATACCCTACTCAAAATCGAGCATCTGACAATCGCTCTTTTCCAGCTTCATCTGGCGCGTTCAGTCCTCAATCTAGCACGACCAACCAAAACGTAAACTTTGGTTATCCTCGTTCCCCCTCTGGACCTGGAGAAACACTCGAAGCATTTCCCGTTTTTTCGCCCCCTTCTACTTCGAGCCCTGCAAGTCAAAATACAGCTTCCCTCCCGCGTACTCGAAATAGAACACGTTCGAACTCGATCTCTCGAGAAAACCCTTTAGAATATCCAATTACAGGAGAGGAGGAACGGCTAGCGGGCCTTGTTCGAAGCATTAATCAAGATAGGGAGCGAGATACTGCGAGGAATCTTGCTAGACAAGCCGCTGTACGTAGAAACGATCTACAACGCTCTGGTGGATATAGAGGAACGACGTCGAGCAGATCCCCATTGCCTACCCCATTGGAACCCCCCATTCTTCGAACGTTTGATTATCGAGGAGCAACGTCCAGCAGTGGACAATACCTACTCCCGGTCGCAGATCCATACGATCGATCAACTACACCCACTCCCAGGAGTTACGCATCAGGCCGCGCTCGTGCACAAACCACTCAAGCTACCTTTGCCAACATAAACAACTCAAATACGGCACAATTCACTCGTACATCAGCACTTCAATCTGACTTTCGCCAACCCAATATCCGTCGCGTAGGTGAGCTAGAAACCCTTGGCTCTTCAAGCCGTTCTATCTCTCTGGGTCAGCAGTCTTTCTCTGCACCGGCCGAACCCCCTTCAAGCCGGCAGTCACAGTCCGGAGAGTCAACACCCACGACAACTCCAAAATCTATTGCCGATTCGTCTAATATTGGCGACTTCTATAGCTGGCGAGTAGAAGTTCCTCACTTTTCTCTTGAATCCGCTCGAGCCATTCTTCAAAAGGGCTACCTCCACGACACAGGAACCGCGCTTGATCGTGTCAAGGTCGCAAGCATGAATTTTCAGAGCTATGGAGAGAACCCACAAGGTGGACCTTCCAACCCCCGACAAGCCCCTCCATCACCATCTCAAGGTATGAATCACCAGAATGGAGTCAATGGTGGTATGGGCCCTGGCGCCGCCATGATTGGTTATCCTACCCCAGTCGGCCACCAATCCGACCTAAATTATGTCATGTCAATGGTCGACGAGCTTTCGGGTGTCCTTAGAATGAACCAACAGTTGACTGCTAACGTCGTTGACAAGATGGGAAGAGTCCGTGAAAAGGCTAAGAACCTCAACCTCAATAACGATGAATTGATTGGAGCAGCGGCGGGAGAATTGAGTGGTTAGTAGCCTTCTTTCATTTCACTTGAGATCACACCTAACATATCTACAGAAGAAAGTCAGAATCTCGACAGGGACATTTCTGAGCTTCGCAAGGCATTGGAGGACTCCGAATACGACAAGCGCGAGAATTTCAAGCTTGCTGTTCACGGCGCAGAAATCCTTGCTGATATCGCCGAAAAGGTTCACAAGTTCAAAGCAAGCCATGAAGCTGACACTTTGGCATGGCACAAAAACTACCGAAAGCAATTGGCGGATGAGCGTGAGGAGAACTTACGGCTACGCAACGAGATGAATGACCAGAAAGCTGCTGCCAGCCGTGCAAATGAGCACTTGCGTGCCATGCGTCGATATATTACTGACAACGACGAGCGCCACAACCTGAGGGTTGAGAACCATAGGCTTCGAACTGAGAAGCGCTTCTGGAAGAGACTTGCCTTGCCGCTGATCCCGGACGATGACTCGGAATGGTCCGATGACGACGATCTCATTGATCCCGAAGAGAAGAAGCGCCTGGAGGCTGCTCTGAAGGAGAAGGAGAGAATTGCAAGGGAAGAAGTGGAAGGAGAGGTTGAGGGAGACGCTGGCGCGGGTGCTGCTTAAATGGCTTTTATGCCCCTAAGGTTTGTTGAATATTGCCTTGGTGATCAGATCAGGTTACGGCTTACGATAGTTGCATGGTGGCGTTATATACCCAGGGATGTATTTTGTGTAAATGGCTAGGAAGAAATTATGGTAGCAATCCTGCATGCATCAGTGCGCTAAGCGCTATACATATCGTACAACAGCATCTAGAATATGGAATGAAAATTCAAAAACTCATGCCCGCTCTACTGTCGCGATTTCTGATACTATGTTTGTAGAATAGAGGGGTAATACTCTCACCCTTTGCATGATGACAATAGGTAAATCACAGTCAACGTCGGTCTCAAGGAAGAAATTCTTTTTCCTTCAGGCCTACAACATAATAGAGGTTGGGGGAAAGGGTGGCATAGGTCAAGGAATCCGGCCTCACACATGGAATTGGCACTTGTTATCATCACTCATGTATTGCTGTACGAGTAAATGTGCAACTCATCTACACAAGTCCGTCTCTCCACCCATCATATCTCATTGGCTCCAATTCGCTCATTCATCGCTCATGCCTCATGCGTCATCCACTGACTGGTATTTCCCCAAAGAGAAGAGGTATCAAGCTCCATCGCAAATGCAATCAACGTGTATCGGCTTGGGACACGATAGGAGAAGTAAATCTAAAACAGAGGAAAAACAGGGCTTTTAGACAGACAAATCAATATAATCCAGCGACCAACTTCACTCAGGAACACCCCTGAGCATGGTATAATATCCGAGAGGAAGATTGATGGAGTAGCATGAAACTTTGAATATCCAGAGAAGTTGAGACTGGTGCTACCGGGAAGTTGAGGCAACAGCTCACAAATCGTACATGTCCCAGCCATCCAACGGTTTGATGATAATGTTATCGGCATGAGAGTATGGTTTCTTAAGATCGTCGGGTTTTGCCGCTGCTTCGGCGTATTCGTACCTCAGCTCTTCCTCGAGTCATAGCTCGTCATCGTCCTCTGCCAGCTCGGCTGGCTTTAGTAAACCACCAACCTTTGACAAGCGTTCGCGCTCTGCTGCTTTGGTTTCACGGTCGAGTTGCTCCTTCTCTTCGGCAAAGAGCTCGGCATTGTCGCCGGCAAATTCCTTCAGTTGAATCAGGAAGTCACGAAGGTTGAGCTTGAATCTATCGTATTGATGGTTTTGAGAGAACAAACCCTCAACAAAAATTCCGATTTGAGTCCTGGAATCAGTTAGCACATGAAATTTGGCGGGGATAACTGCAAACGTACGGCTGCAAATTAGGGAAAGCATTTTGCAACAAATTAGCTACAAAACCACCCAAGAACTCCTTATTGCTCGTGCCAGCTGGCGCCTGATCAGAGGTATAAATAGGGCCTTGGACCTTTGGTGGTGTTCCATCAGCGGGATGAATCAGATAGAACATCTTTGCCAAGAGCATAGACTGAGCCTTGAATCCAGCCTTGTGGTCCGTATCGGTAAGCACAAAGAAAACGTCCTGTAGGATAGGAACGAAGAACTGCTGGAAGAAGGCGTTCGATGTCGCTGGGTCAGTCTCTGCAATATTGCTAATCAACTCGAGACACATGTTGAGACCAGCATGTTCGACCTCGCGGTTATCATGCTTGCTTGCCCACATGCAGGAGTCAATAACAAACTTGAACTGTCTATTATCAAGCTTGAGGAGGGCTATACATCTGTTAGCTATTATGAAGTCCGCAATATACAATTTAACCTACCAGGAAAGCAGTGGATATTGATAGCCCGAAGGAGGGAGAAGAACTCGACTCTGTGTTCCGGAAATTCAGAGAAGTCCTTGTTGATCATCTCCAGAGTGCACTCGAAAACGTTCTCCATGATCGTTGGCACTTGATCTTCCATAAGAGACTAAAACCCAGGTTAGTCATTTAATTCGGAAGTAATCGACACTTTATATGATTCCAAATATGAAAGAGGGGATGCACCACCGAGTATTTCGAGCGATGTGGGGTCCAACGTACCGAAAGCTTGGTAATGATTGCCGAAATAACTTTCAGAACCTCTGCGTCTCGTGCGTTGGGCACGTTTCGATTATAGTCGACAAGGACTGCGTCAAGGAGAGCAGGTACGATATTTGTCCGAACCATCTCGAGATCATCAGCCTTCTCAACATAGGTCTCGATGAGCTTCAATATCTCTTTCTTGATAGTCCGTAATCCGCGAACTTTGGGCATCTTGGTTGCGATCTCACCTGTAAACCGTTAGCAAAACATTCGGCAACCCGGATATTTTCAACTTACCATCTCGAGCAACAGCTTCAGAAATCATCTGACTGGTCGCACGATACATGGACAACATGTCCAAATATATTCTGCCGATTTGAGGATAGAAGTAACCTCCGATCGAAGTGCAGGCAGAGACATTTGTCTTCATGACGTTGCCAATAACTTTGATAGTGTCCGCATCTTGCAAGATTTGAGGGTTTGCCGTAGCTTGTTGGATAATAGCATCCCAAGCAGCATTTGGGTAGGACATCAACTCGGCAATGAGTCTCTCTTGTGTGTTTTTCTGAGGCTGCGCAGCAATCATGTAACCACAAGCCTCGTAGAAAGTGTGAACTTGTTGTGGTGAGAGATCGCAGGTGATTTTGCGCATGCCTCGGACAATCTCTTCGATAAAAGGCTCATTCTCTCCGGGTTGTAAGGCAACAAAATGCCTCTTGCACTGCCTCGCAATCTTGATGAAGGTATCGCAAGCCATATCCTGAACACCCTCGTGTGATTCATGCATGAACTCGAACAGCTTGTTGACGACCGTCTTCAGGAATTTCCAGTGCGCTTTCAAGAATCGAGGGTACTGTCCCACAATGTACATGATGTTACTTGCCACCACAGCTTTGTTGTCCTTGCCACGTTTCATCTCGGTCAGGCCAAGAAGATCCTTAATCACAGTGACCAAAAAGCGCTTCTCGGTCTCCTCGTTCATCGCCAGCGAAATGGATCCGATAGCCCAGCACAAGGTGTTGCAATTGGCCCATGACCATTCAGAACCATCGACTTGGCGAGCAAGCTTATCCGTCATGATATTCTCGGTATCAATAACGTCCAAGTGAGTGAGATAGACGAGGCACTCGCGTGTGGTCTTGTATAACTGAATAGTATCACTCTCCTTTACAAATTCTCTAACGATCTCTCCTTCATCATTTTCGACAATCAAGACTTCTTCGGGCCGTACCATCTTCTCAATCATGACCACTCTTAGGTTCGAAAGCACCTCGTTGTATTTGTGCTTACGGAGAGGGTAGTTGGCTAGTAATTGCGGATTTGGTGCTCCTGAATTTGTGATACCGCCGACGCCCATGCTCAAGAGCGGGTTTGCATCAGTGATAGGTAATGACTGCATTTCCTCGAATAATTCGCAAACAAGCTTGGTCCAGTATTCGAGACAAATTTTGAAGATTTCTCGGTCGTCGATTTGCGAAATACGAACGAGGTAGAAATGGGCGTGGGTAAGGAAATCGCGGTTCGGGAGGTTCTCGATGAGCTGATACATAAGTCAGCCTACAAATCGTAACTATTGCTAGAAGACTTACATTTAGATGTACACTGAAAAAGTTTGTTAGGAAAAGCGCAAGATTTTGGATGAATTCCTGGTCCTTAGAGTTACTTGAACTATAAGTCGCCTTGAGATCTAGAGAAAGAGGGATGATCTTGGATATGGTTGTCAAAACCTCCGTGAACATCTGTACAAGCTTCTCATCATACGCATTTTGGGATCCAGTCTGCAGGCCTCCAATTTCGGTCAAGCACTTCAATGTGACGTTACGGAAGTCGGGCATTTCCAAGAATCGTGTGCGGAGGGTGTCAATAATAGGAGTTTCGAAGATATACCCAAGGGGAATCCAGTTGAAGAAGCGAAGAAGAGTCTCCAAAGTAGCCTTGATCAAGCTGGGCTGGGTGGCACTGTTCAGAACTTCGCTGCAAAGCTGGAAGATCGACGAGAACTCTGCGCACATGGTGGTCTTCAAGTTCTTTGTCTTTGCAGAAGTCATCTGGTCCGCCGAGTAGTCGAAGACCTCCTCGGACAGCAGCCGCAGGATGGCCATGTTGTTTTCGCATATCGAGAGATTCGTGTGACATGATGAAATTATTTCGTTGATGAAGGTGGGCCAGTTGTGAGGCCATTCCTGCTTGAGTATGGAGACGAGAACGAGGTTGAGTTTATTGATGAGGGTTCGTTGGGTTCTCAAGGACTCTTCAGAGCTGGAGGACTGGATGATAAAGTTGACCACGAAGTTTCGAATACCTAGGAATGAGTTAATACAAAGAGTATTATCATAGGAATGAAATCCTTGCCTTGACACTGCTCCTTTGGTAACACCTTCCATCTTGTCATGACAACGTTATCGAGTACTTGCAAGCCCAGGTCTATACATTTGTCAGCATGGTTGATACCAATGGTAAATCCGGCAAGGAGACAAACACTTGGTCTGTGGGTATGTTGCATCTTGCAATATCTTGTCAACTAATAGCCAGGCATCCGGATCCTCCTTGAACTGTTTCGATGAATTAGCCGTTGTTTTTGAAGTACGATCGCAGGCGCAGGAGATCATACCTGATTCAGAGAAGCCTGAGCAGCTTTTTGCTATACACACAACGCGTCAGCAGACATCCTCAGTACATAGGTAAAGAGCTCCCAAGCCCATGGATACTGACTGAGTCCCCTCGTCCTTCGTAGAAACCGCGGACAGTCGCGTCAAGCTCTTCAATGGTGGGAGCCATCTTAGCCGCCTGATCTTAAAAATTGTCACCTTCTCCCGCAGCGATAGATAATTCCACGTTCCAAGTTGTGTCTGTGCAGCTTACGCTGAAGAAGGTGGTCTTCTTGAGAGGTTGAGTTGGTTGTGGAAGATGCAGTTGAAGTCGAGGTTGGTTTATGGTGGGGTCAATAATGAGGCTGGCTGGGAGGCGGAAGGATTTCGGTGCCAAGCAATTCAGGCCAGCACATTCACTGCCTTCCACGTGACTGTCAAATTCCGGCAAATTCTCCGCCTTGTTGACCGCAAGATTTACTTTTACAGCACACCTTCGGTGTTTTTCTTTCAATCGCGTTGATTTCTAATCTCAAAATGAAAAGACTATCGCTTGTTCTGATTTGGGTTCTATACAGAATATCCTCGAAGCTGGGCTAGTGCCATTTCTACCGCTATCCTCAGGACGTGTCTTGCATGTTTCCAAAACTTCTGTAGAAGCTTCTACGAGCCATTCTTCATCTTCCCTATCAATGAATACCCAGAGAAACATATATTTTCTAGAACAGGTAGTATACTTGCAGTTTCCGGAAATTTCCCCTCATATAATCGAGGATGGGCTTATGATCAATGGCCACAAATTCACCACCCTTCTCTCGGTCCATCATTTTTCAAACCAAACACTACAGTCATACTGAAGCACTAATTAAACCATTTTCTAATTGCACAAGTCTCTGATTATTATGCGCAATCATCTATTACTCAAAATAATCAACATTTATCTCATCTCCTCGCAACATTACCACCAAAGCTTTATGCTAATGTGCGTACAAACTCTCTTCTAAATTAAGATATTGCCCACCGAGCTCAATCAACAAAGGCCCATCTTACAATAGTGCAGCAAATATCCCCGGCAACCCTGCAAACCCAACCACATACTTCGTCATATGCATAGCGCTCAGATCATCAGCACCTGAAGCTTGCTTGACAGTCGTGGAAGCAGAAGTCGAGGCTGAGGCAGAAGCCTTAGAGGAAGTGGCACTCGCTTTACTTGCATTTCCGCTTGCAGAGGAGGATTTTGGGGTGGATGAGAGGACGGATGAGGCTTTGGTAGCTGATGCTGCGGAGCCGGTGCCGCTGGCTGCTTTGGAGGAGGCGACTGAGCCTGCGGAACCGGTGCTTGTGGTTGCTCTGCTGGAGGATGCGGTGGAGGTTACTGGGACGACGGAGCTGGTTGAGGTTGCTCTGCTGGATGAAGAGCCCTGGTGGGAGTTAGGAATTGTAAGGAAATACAGTTGGCATGTTGTGAACTTACGCTCTGGGCTAAAGCACCGGTGGCGAGGGCTGCGACGAGGATAGATGAGAAACGCATATTGAATGAGTGTTGAGGAGAGGTTTTGTTTATGCTTGGACGGTGTTCTTTTGAGTGGTTGGATGTTCTTCTCAATGACTTGCAGGGCGCAGGAACTTTCCCTTTATATACTTATCAGCCATCTCTACTCGGGATCTTTATCTTCCACATCTCATCACGCAAGCTGATCACCAATGTGATCTAGAGTATCATCTAGCCCATCCATTTCCGCCTTCAATATTCCGTGATGATAATCTAGACTGTTCATCACCTCCGCTTTGATCCCCGAGGCTTCAATTCGGCGTAAACATGGTTCTAAGAATATTTACAGAAAGAGGCAAGTAGTATTCCCTAGGTACCTTTCCCGTGGGGTCTCCTTTTTGGCGCGGAGCACGTGCTGGACTTGGAGCGCCGCAGAGATTTAAGGCGTCATGCATAGCGTTCCTACTGGCTGACGAGAAAACAAAATCAAACACCAAGATGTCAAAAGCCACGAAACATTGCACGCAAATGCGCCATTCAATTTCGTGATTTCAGAACGTGGAATATGTCCTTTGCCTTTAGGCGAAAATGTTTTCAGTATTGCTTTTTATGAACCAAAACTAATGACTCCCCATCCTCTTTAGGCTTTTTGGTAACCTGCATCTAACAATCCAGCCTCCAATGATTTGATGGCAAGATCAACATCATCACGTTTAGGGTCAGTCTAAAATGTAAATTAGTCGATAGATCCCATGAATTGAGCAGAATGGAAGACGACCTACCACACTAACACCCATGTGGCCAACTCTGATGTATTTTGCAGCGATTTCTTTATGCAGTCCACCAGCAAAGATCACGCCCTTCTTCATCAAGTTTGGAAGCAGTACTGGAGCCGTAACATTTTCTGGAAGGTAGATGGCAGTCATCCCATTGGCTTGATCGGCAGGGTCAGAGGCCAGCTGTTTCAAGCCAAGAGCAGCAACAGCCTTCTTAATCTTTTGAGATGTCTCTCTATGAGCTGCGAAGCGTTCAGATAACGGCTTAGACAGTATTTGGGTCAATGAGGTATGGAGAGCGTGAATTAATTGCGGTGAAGGGGTAGCAAAGTACGAGGGCTTCTTCGCCTCGTAGTTTTGCATAACTATTGGGGACATGCATTAGCTTGCATCCTAATCTAGTGGTACCTGATTTAACTTACTGGGTAGCCAGTTCTTGAATGATGCAAAGTAAGATCCAGGGGGTGTTTTTCTGCTCTGGAACGACTTGATCGCGCGGCCACTATACATTGAGATGGACAGGCCTGCGGGACATCCAATTGCTTTTTGGCTGGCTGTGATTACACCATCCAGCTGCCATTTGTCGAACTCAATTTCCTCACAACCAACGCTGCATACACCATCGACAATAAGCAAAGTCTCAGGAGAAACTCTGTGCACTAATTCTGAAAGTGCCTTAAGCTCGCTCAACACGCCCGTAGATGTATCGACGTGGGTGACCGTCAAAAGCTTGTACTTCTTCTCCTTCAGCGCCTTCTCGATTTCTGGCAGTTGAGGTCTTGATCCGATGGGTGCCTTCAATTCTACATCACGGGGAAGTTAGTTTATTCCTATTCAAGAGTGTTTTGGGAGCAGAAGAAGAGCAAGTTCCCTTTTTAGAAAGTATGGAAGGAGTAGTTGGAGTACATGAGACGAAACATGATAGAAGGGGGTAGGGTAAAATTAAAGAGCCAGTTATCCTTACGTGTAGCCTTGACACCATATGTTTCGAAGCAGTCCGAGAAGGAGTCTGCGAAATAACCGGTGTGTAAGACTAAGACATCATCACCGGGCTCCGCCAAATTGGCGGCAACGAGATCCCACCCAAGCGTTCCGGAGCCAGAGATAACGAATGGTTGGGAGGTAGGATCAGTCGTTTGGAAAAGCTTTCTTAGCATGGAAAGAGTCTCGCTGAAGGTTGCAACAAAGGGAGCTCCAACATGACTCTCGCTATAGTGGATTGCCGGTCAGTCTAATTCAGATGAGATAGATAGTATGACAGAGGAGATGTATGAGTTATCTACTAACCTGTAGTGGCTCATAGACTGTAACACAGCATCGTCAAATTCGATGGGCCCCGGAATGAGCAATGCGGGGTGGTTTGCCTGACTTGACATCTTGGGCTTTTCGGTAGTTGAAGAAGTCGAATTGAAACGTTTATCTTGGCGGGTATAGGTAGAAGACGCGACGGAGTATGGAGTATTGAGGGGAATGGCTGGACGAGTATCCAAGTGTCTGGAGATCACAGACAGGCGTTCGTGGGGAGCCACTGTGTTGATGGCGGGGTAGAGTCTTCGGAAAGCCACGGTTGTTGACGTACCTGTCGTTGCCGATTGGGCAGCGTAACAGGGGAAAAGGGGCTGGATGAGGAAATTTTAAGTGGAATGAGGACGAGGACTCGATGTACGATTCTGGCGCTGTCTTCCAAGTGTATGTACCTATGTACCTAGGTATATCAGGATCAGGATCAAGATAAGATCAAGCTGCTGGAGTTGTAAATGTCTATCGATTCACTTTCCATTCCACTCTTGCTCCCTTTTCTCGACTCGAAAAACAGCGCCAGCCTCCGAAATCGCAGGGACATCACGTGCTCGGCTGTTTTGGCAGAACAGTCTGTACATGTACGAAGAAAGTGGCGGAATAGACAAGCGAGTTTTAGTCCCTTTCCCTTATTCCGTCAGTTATTTCGTACACGTAGAGACAGCACAGTGCAGTGTTGGATTTAGGTGATAACATAAGCATGACTGACCACAATACTGGTCTTTAGGTATTTGGTTATATTCTCTTCTTGATATATATATTACTATATATGACTTGACCTCTTTATGCTAGCTTTAAACCCTATTCCATTGAATACTCTTATCGTATTATGCTAAATATTCCGCAGATGGAAGCAACGTTGGACGCGCTTTCCAAATCAAATATGCACTATACAGCAGCAGAGACGAAAGCTTGTCTCTTCCATGTTGAACTATTCTCTTCATCTTTTGTCTTTTTGCTCTCTACTCACACTGCCTCATCATTCCTATTGTCATTATACATATGGCATCTGCGCTTTCTGTTCTTCCACGGCAAAGCCACCCCTTTTCGCAATGTCTGAGTCCACGGGCTTGCGGACTGCGTGTGAACCCCTACACCAGATTCTTCAAGAACCGGTCGCTCCCTTGAACTTCTCACAGTATCTCCAGATCATCTTGGCGGACTATACTTCCATTTCTATCCTTGCGCTATTCACTGTCGGTATATGGATAGCCCCAATGTACTATGTTGAATGCCGCGTTATTCCGCTATGGCCATCAGGCAGCTCCATCCACGATCTTCGAGGGCCCATACTGCTGGATTATCCACAAATACCAGAGCCTTTGCCCTCGTGGTCTTGCGGCTTCGTCATTATCTGCGTTCCTCTCTTGATCGTTTCAGCTTTCCAGATTCAAACCCGTCGTCTCTGGGACCTTCATACCGGAGTAATAGGTCTCTTGAAAGCAGTGCTTACGACGTATGACACTCCTCATGCATTGTTTCCCACACTCTAGGATCATAATTAACCCGCATGGAACGGCAGGACTTTCGTCGTTACGATTCTCAAGCAATTCATTGGCGGCTTCCGACCTCATTTCATCGACGTCTGTAAACCGGATATGAGTCGTGCATTCAAGGAAATTGGCAAGGAGTTATATTGGTTAAACGCAACCGCTTGTACTGGAGCGCCATATGACGTCAAGAAGTCGTAAGTCAAGACTTCTAGTGCAGCATTTGAGGATGGAATACTGACTCAGAAAAGAATGCAGAGTTTCCCCAGTGGACATACTGCCAATTCTTTTGCCGCCGCAATATTTATTTCTCTCTTTCTAAACGCGCAACTAAAGGTAATCGCCGACCACGCATCGACTACATGGGCGGTGACTACCACTATTGCACCTTTGATCGGTGCATCCCTTATTGCTGGATCAGTGTATATATCTCATGTTAGTGTCTTGCCATCATATACGTACCTCTAATTGCTGACAAATCATACCTAGCAACACCATGCTGATGATATTGTGTTTGGTATAATCATCGGACTGTCACTTGGTATCCTATCTTTTCGTTCTCGGTACACTACAGTGCTCGACTTCCGATATAACCATATACCTCTTCCACCGCATGCCACGTATACCACCACGTTTTTCACACAAGCCCTTTCTTGGAAGGTTGAAGATAACGCTGCTGAGGGAAGTCCAGCTCAAAGTGTCGATATAGCTGGATGGAGCCGCTGCGAAGAGACGAATCAGAGGACTTCTTGGCTGCGGAGTACCAACCGTTTCGAAGTAAAGTAGTGAATCAGAAGTGAAGAATAGATGACTACAAGTACACAGGTGCCCTATCAATTCAACAAAAGGCTAGGCGGGATCATGTGTGCAGGCATACTAATGGATGGAACAAGTTGTCGGGGCGAAATTAAAATTGGAACTGGAATATTAAGAGAGAAAGAGTTTCACTAGTCCTAGCCAGTATTCATTAACTTTTCTGTGTCTAGCTGCCAAGATGGCCCGGTGCAGTAAGTGGTGAGAATGTTTCATGATCCCCATCAAAAAGTGTAAGTCATACACTATCTTCTGAAGATCTCTGAAGGCCGATTTGGATGTTTGTTAAATTCATTCCTAGCTTGGTATGCACATTGCTTTGTTTCCATATCTATACCACGTCGTGCTGCTACAAAATTCGGATATTTTGCCATTTTCAAGTCACAGACATTTCCACAAGTCTCATGATTTTCCTTGGGTTTTTTATGTTTCAAACCATACCACATATTCACTTTCGCGGGTGCGGCTTGTAAGGCTTTTGGAGAACAATATCAAGCTCTCGGCTAAACTATTTCTCCGGCCAGCCCCTTGCCCCCTTTGAGCTTCATTGTTCTACCTCCTTCGTATTATTCTCCTAGCATGGTGAACGAAATCCATGCTGGTCTGGAACAATATGCTGCTGGTTCATTGTTTCAAAGGCAATCTCAAGTCTTCAATGATGAGCGCCTATCTCGTGTGCTGCCGTCCAAAACTACTTCAGACTCAATATTCCATCAACTTCCCACAAAACTTTCCTTCAAGAACATACAGAACATCACCTGCTCCTTTCCGTTCTTTCCCACTCAAGTACATCTCAAATCACCAAGAGAAACCCTACTCATACACACACTAAGAACGTTCTATTTTGCGGAGCATTTCTCCCTTTACCGCGGTCACTTCAGTCGATCTTCTTCCCTGTCCTTGGAGACACCTGCTAGTCCATTTGCAAGCAAATTCGAATAGCAGGCGTTGCCATTTACTACGAGTTGCTACCTGTAAGAATAGCCACCATCTTTTCATCTTGCAAACAATCTAACAGTATCAGTGAACCGATTTTTCTATCGCATTTCTCGACACTTCATTCATGAAAATGACTTCCACTGATACAATCATGGACTTCAACCCTTACACACAAAATGTTACCTTTCTACTCGCAGATGGGGTTACTCCTTATTCGGTCAGCATGGCAACACTTGATTACGACCGGTCTCTCGACTTCGCTATGGCCATCAGCTACGGCGCACAGATTGGTGCTTGCTTGTTGATGCTCTTCTGCGTCCTTCTGCTCACCACCGACGCCAAGAGATGGGGATTGCTCTTCAATCTCAACTGTGCATGCCTCTTCACCGGCTTCCTCTCCCGCATCTTTTTGTCGCTGTTTTATACTTCGTCATATGAGAGACTCTACACATACTACTCGCCTGAAACGCCTCAGGTTCCGCAATCTGATACGACAGTCAGCATCATCAGTGCAATCTTGCCGATCTTTCTGACAATCTTGGTTAACCTGTCTCTGCTCTTACAAGCTTATACCGTCCTCCAAACCGTTCAAAAACGCATCATCCGCTTCGCAGCATTGTTCTTTTCTGGTCTCGTTTTCCTCCATGCTATGACTTGGAGATTCGCAGAGGCTGTGGTTAATGTACAGGCGATTGCGACAGGTTCGGTATTCTATGGGTACAACTGGTTGATCAACGGAGCGTTGGCCGCCGAAACCATTGCCATATGGTACTTCACCATCGTCTTCACTACCAAGTTGTTCATGAACCTCAGGGCCCGCAGACTCTTGAATCAGCCTTCATGGTCGAAGATGGAAGTCATCACAGTCATGGGATTGGGTACGATGATTATTCCATGTAGGTCTTCCCTCCGCAACGTTTCAAGAATCAATCTAACATCGATTAGCAATTTTTGCTATTATCGAATGGACTCACCCGGAGAAATTCCCAGAGGCAGGCTCTTTGACTGAGATTCTTGTTATCCTCCTGCTCCCACTCTCAAGTCTGTGGGCTTCTGTCACCCCCAATTCTCAGACATGCTCGATGCGATCACCGAGTGACGGGAGATCCCAAACCTCAGTGAATATGTCAAGATCTTTCGGTGACAAGTTTGGCTCTTTTTCTACGGGTATATCATCAAAATTTAACTTCATAGGTCGCCGAAAGAGCAATGTTGTTCCCCTCAACCAGGCAAACAGCTCCTTCGAACCAATTCCAACAACAGTAGAAAGCATTCCTCCGTCGCTGAGACACGGTGCTGAGGTGGATATGGAGCCCATGGGAGTTCGAGTTGAACGATCTTACAGCGTTCGTACCGGACGAGAGTAGAATAGGATGTAGCGAAGGGCAGAGTAGGAGGCTTTCAAGTAGATATTTTCTCTATTTCATTGAGAAGCTGTGCATAGTTCTGCAGACTTGGAAGTCGGGAAGTTATATCCAATTGGAGGCAGGCACATAATTTCCTTTCATTGTAATTAAGGAAGCAACTATGAAGCAGCATTTCAGTACCGGGGAGCTGCTCTTTCCTAAATAGAAATTCCTAGTCACAACTACCTTGGTCTCTTTTTTCGGTGACCAAAGCTACGCCTCTGGAAGGGTTCATGAGATATTCCACCCCAGAAGCTTTCCTATTCTTGAACATTCCACTTACACCTTATTTTTCAATTCTAAAATAGCCTCGATATACCATTGGTTAAGAATCAGAGCATTCGGGAGCTCAGCACCACATAAGGATCTTATATACCACGTCAATGCTTCTCCTGCACCACATCTGTCCATTTCTGGAGGTGGGAGAGTCTCAACCATGCGAGGCTCACAGCAAACAGTATCTTGGCACCATGAGAGCATCCCTAATACCACACCGCAACGATCTCGGGTTTCTGGTAACCTGTTTTCCCTAATCAGCAGATTCGAAGAATTCGATGCAGTCAGTCTGCCTATCAAAAGGAAGTCACTACAGCCCGCTCCGCTCCAATTGTCGCACGCCTCGTCGAAACGGCCTATGGGAGTGAAAGCGACCCAGATCAGGAAACTTTCAAGAATCTTTGGTCCAAAAGACAAGAGCAAGGGCACTCAAGAAATTGTTAACTCCCTAGACGAGGCTGCGCTGGATCGAGGGGACTTTAAAGGTGCACAGGGCAATCTTGACGCAAACTCGTCAGCGAGGAGACACGAAAAGGGCAAACCTCAAAAGGCGCGCTCTTTAAGCAGAGCTATTCCAATCAGACCCCATGAGACATCCCAAGACAAAAGAGTCGTGGATACTGTGGGGCAAGAGAAAGGTGAAGGAGGCTCGAGAAGACGCAGGACAATCAAAGACATTATTAGCTTATACGATGGAAGTATGAATCTCTATTTCTCTATTTCTCTCTCTCTCTCTCTCTCTATCTTGTTGAGGTTCACTAACACCATCTGGTAGCAGTATCTACTGGACGTAATACAAAAGCGAAGCCATCACTGGCACCTCCACCACTTCCGACAACTCCAGCTGGAATTCAGAGAAAGCATACCACTTGTGATTATTGTGATTATTGTGACAAGAAAAGCTACTCTAGCGAGCTAGTGAACACCCATAGTCCCACAAACTCGGCGCACAACACCCCCTCCAAGAGACGTGATCTAGTATTTGAATCCTCGGTGGCTAATCCTTTTCTTACAACAACGAAAGCTGCCACCTCTCCGAAATTGGAAAATGAATGGCACGAGACTGAGAACAAGCCCCAAAACTCGCAAGGCAGAAGCCATGCAACCCCTCTAGACGATAACAATACGAATAGAAGAAACATTGAAGTCAATGACACGACACCAACACGAGAGCCTCGAGGTCGATCAGTTGCGCTAAGTACATCAGCGATAACAGGACGAAGCGTGGGCCGAATTCCAAGGACAGTCAGTGATAAGATTGAGGCGATCTATCATGCAAAGAGTCTGGAGCGTCACGTTGAAAGCGTACAGGCGCCGGAGTACGCAACGACACCCCGGAGCTTGAACAGAATTGGCAATGCTAGAGATGACAGCAAGAAAGACACAACGAGCATTGAAGGTGGAAGGATCTCTGCTGATATAGCATTCAAGGTGGCAGAGATGAAAAGGATCTTGGAGGAACGTCTACAGCCAGAAGCTCGGGTGATACCGGCATCACCAGCGGCAATGTCACCCTCAAAGACGCCTGCTCCTAATTTCTCTAGGAAGATCAAGGTGAACAGCAGTATGGTCGAGCCTAAACCAGCTCCTCCTTCTCCTCCACCTCCATACCTGTCTCCATCTCCACCTCCAATCCCACCACCCATGCCGGAGTTTAAGAGAAAGAAAATACCCCGTGTTTCTCCAAAAACCATCTTAGAGTCAGCGCCGATCGTTCAACAAGAAGATTCCACATTCATGCAAGAAGCACCCGTCCCATCACAGCCTGATCCCGCTGACTTACGGCCGCTGGGGAGGAGCATGGGTGTTGAGGACAGAGTCAAGCTCTTTGAAGACATTGTAGAGAAGTTAAGCCCGGGCAAAACACAGAAGAAAGAAGCAGGCTTTTCGGGCAAGACGATTAGCAGCTCAATGATCAGCAAGCGGAGAACGTTCTTCGAGTTGTCTGAATGGAAGAAGCTTGGTGCCGAGCAAATTAAACGCAGTCTAAGTAGGGAAGATATCCAAAGTATCATAGATGAGTTGCAAAAAGAGTCGCAGGATAGAGCTAACGACAGGGGGAATTCCGATCCTCAGAGGCAAACAGAGAAGGGTACGGATAAAGTTGGCAAGCCTGGTGAGTGTTGCCGCTCGTCTTCAGGCAGCAGCGAGGTAGACATGGTGGTAAAGGAAGCGCAGTGCGGCTTGATACAGCCAAAACCCACCAGAGCAGCTGAGTTGAAAAGAATGAGGCTTCTTTGCAGGGGGAAAGGGGGGCATACCGCGCGCAAAGAGAAAAGGAGCACGGAGAAGTTGTGATATTACTACACTCGAGCATAAACATCTTCCCAATGAAACTACTCATATCAATTGAATGCCTTTGACATTCGTTTTAGCCTTGGAATCATGCATTCGTCACTCAATAAGTAGCCAGTCCCATGCCCCTCCCAACCTTTCTCACCAGCGCCTTCTTCAAATACCACTCCCTCGCCAAACTCCTTGTCAATTTCGCAAACACAGGCGCACTGACCCTACCCCTTTCTACAGCCCGCCCAAGCACAAACAATGCGTCCCCTAGACTCCGCTCCTCGCTCACAAGTTCATAAAGCTGGTTCCCGACAACAGTAGGCGCTACAAGTAGCTCGTCTACATTCGGCGCTGTACGGTGCTGGCTTGACTCGATGACAGAATCGGCATCGTGGAGAGCGGTGTGCAGGACGGAAGTGTTGGTGTTCAAGAGGCTGTTTAAGGATTCGAGGGCTGACATCTCTGCTTGCATGTTGGAGAGGGCTTGGAGCATGGCTTTGTGTTGGGATTCTAGGCCTGGGATGGAGGATGTGGTTTGTGTGCGTGTGTGTTGTCGCTGGGATTGTAGTGCTAGGCCGATGTTGTGGAGCATCATGTCCTTTTCTGGGTTTGGGGGAATAGGGGGTGCAGGGAGGTTGGTGGAGGCTTGGGATGGGATGGGGAGAGTTAAGGGGGCATCTATTAGGTCTGGTGGGGGGGGGAGGCTTTTGGTGTGGCTGCGGTGGTTGGTGTTGGATATACTGTTGTTGCTGTTGCCATTGGGCTTGTTGGTTGGGGTATGGTTGCTGTTGCATATATGATGGCGGCATTTGGGGCCGGTTTTGTGGTGGGCCACCTTGTTGGATGGGATTTGATGTATATTGAGGTTGCTGGGGTGGCTGATATGTTTGAGTATATGAAGGACGCCTATATGGCTCTTCTGGCGGGGTGATTGGACTAACTGGGCTGTGCGACTCTCTCCTGTCTTGTGGTTGAGGTGGTAAAGGAGGCGCTGTCTCATACCTGAGACTACTGCTCCTCTGGGGTGCGTGTGAACGCCCACCTGGTGATGACTGTATTGGCGGGCCATATCTCCCTCCATCATAACTAATCTGCGTAGGCAAAGGTGGCAAGGGTGGTCCGCTGTCTCTTCTTGATGGGCCGGCTGAAGAGTATGGCTGTGAATTGCTCACCGGCTTCGGGGGAGGAGGTGGAGGTTGCTCAATTACACTCGAAGCTCCAGAAGGGGGTCGTGCTACGCCTACGCCTGGGGGAAGTGGGGGTATTGGAGGAGGGGCTTGTGCTGACTGCGGTCGTGGAGGGGCAGTATTCTGCTGTCGTGAGATGACTGGAGGTTCATTGGCAAATACATCGCGTAGTATTGCTAGAAAGTCGACAATATTGGACTTCTATTTTCACACCTACTGTCAGAGTGTCCAACAGAACAATCCCAATTGATGCTACTCACATCCCAGTATTCGGCCCATCCCACCAGATATGGATGATAAATCTTTCCCTGAGGATCAACATGCTGCCCAGGCCTCACTGCCATCCCCTCTGTTGGGGTAACATAAACCAAAGGCGCTTCTTGAGGATATCCGTGTTGTACCCATAATGCGACTGGAAATCGATACGTCGTGCCTCGAAAGTTGACGGGAAGGGTGCCTGAAAGCTGGAGGAGAAGGGCAGAGGCACCATTTTCGTAAGCTACAGTCGCATGATTAGCATCACGCTGAAGGCAGAAGATGCAAAGAAGTACTGTAGACCTCTGTTCTCGGTGAGAGGGAGGAGTAATGTGATAGTGTCTGCGCTACATCGTTGTATGTGCGGTTCACATCTTTGTATTCCTACTGTAAATTAGTAAAAGAAATAGGACAGGATTTTAGTAGCGGGATCTTACACTTGTTAAAACACTGTACAGCCAGTTCAAAACCTGCTGCCGAACAGCAGCCATAACTACACTGGCTCTGGCATTGTGATGCACATGCCATGCTGAAGCTGTATCCATGACTCGGCTTTCTTGGCATAACCCGAGTCAGGTGACCCTTGTCGGCAATATATTTCTCCGCTTCCGATGCTCTAAGCCGACACTTATCTTATCCGGAGGTAAAAGTACCGTGACCCATCTAAACTGACAAAATGCCCAATCAGAGCCTACATGGTACCGGGCTTTTGTTCTTTTTCCTCTTCCTTCCCGCAAAGCCGAGACCGCACCACACCACCCCGCGGAGGGGTGGAAGAGAAAGGCACTAGATGATTAATTAATTAATATGCCCGTTTACAAAGCATCATTCAGGTATAAGTATCACGCAACCCTCTTGTCTCGCCGTCAACTTTACAAATCTACACTTCCTTCCACCCTTCATCTCCCACCACCGTTTTATGCAAGCGCACTCTACAGAATACCATACGGCTGAGGAGTATCGGACAAGATCTGTATACTCCTTGCGTCTGGACGAAAACTAGTTCTTCTAGTGATCCTTCCACTAAGCATGCTTCCTCCTCTACCGGTCCTTAGCGACTACGGAATTTCACCAGATTATGGTTTCCTTCCGCCAGAATTGCCTCTTGAAAGGCTTCCGGATCCTTACTACAACAAATGGGAAGCCGTTGTAGCAAACCTACAAGGCTTGATTCTTAGCAAACGCTTGCGCGGAGTCATTGAAGGTCTCCCTGTCCTCTCCACTGCCGGTCTGGAACACGATTCCGAATGGAGACGGGCATACTCCTTATTATGCTTCATGGCACATGGCTACATCTGGGGCGGTGATAGTCCTTCAGAGGTCGGTTCTCACTCTCCAAGCAGCTTCACGTAAGTACTGACCCTCTAGCGCCTGCCATCCGCAATTTCAGTCCCGCTGCTCCATATTTCGGACTACCTCGAAGTACTTCCAGTCGCTACGTATGCTGCCGTATGCCTCTGGAACTTCAAGCCTTTGTTCGAAGATGAGCACGTTGACAACCTCGAAAATCTTGCCACCCTCACTACGTTCACAGGGTCCATTGACGAGTCGTGGTTCTATTTGGTATCTGTCGCTATTGAAGCCAGAGGAGCGCCCATGCTTCCCCTCATGCTCACTGCTATCGAAGCCGCTAGGATCAACGACAGCGCTATCGTGACTGTTTGTCTTCGAAGATTTGCCGAAAGGCTTGATGATCTCGGCAGCCTCTTGCAACGTATTCATGAAGGTTGTGACCCCCAAGTGTTTTACCATCGCATCCGACCGTTCCTTGCTGGAAGCAAGAACATGGCCGAAGCCGGGTTGCCCAATGGTATGCTCTATGAGGATGGTACTGGAACTGAGCAGTTCAGGCAGTACAGTGGTGGAAGCAACGCGCAAAGTTCCATCATTCAGTTCTTCGACATCGCTCTTGGCATTGAACATCGTCCGACTGGTGAAAAGAAGGACATTTCTTCTGAGAGCGAGCTCGAGGGAACGGCACCCCCATCCAAGCACAATTTCCTGCTTGAAATGCGAAAATACATGCCTGGTCCCCACCGACGATTTTTGGAAGATTTCACTATGGTGGCAAATATTCGTGATTATGTTCAGGCCAACCAGGGCAACTTTGAATTGACAGCAGCCTACGACGCTTGTCTTGCCATGTTGCGTGCCTTTCGCGACAAGCATATCACCGTCGTCACTCGATACATTGTGATGAAGACACGAGAGTCGAGATCTCACTCGCGCTCCAAGAGCCCCGAGGTTACACTTCGCAAGGTAAACATCGCTACTGCCTCGCGCCAGGATACAGATGATTACTCTGGCAAGAAGAAGCTCAAGGGAACAGGTGGTACAGCGCTACTTCCCTTCTTGAAGCAGGCACGTGACGAGACCGGCGAGCCTATTTTGAATCAGTGGGCGAAGCGTGTGGCTAGTCGCGAGTTTAGAACCAAAGGTCGGGGTGATTTTTTCTTAGGAAAACTCGATGAACATCCAGAGGAGGAAATTGACTGTGGATTGGCAGGCACATGGACCATTGATGATAGTGCTGGTGGGATTTGCCACTACTGAACAGTGATTAGCACAGCTGATCTTCAATACAATATCATGTCAATCTTCCCACTGATGCTTTGTTTTAAAATATCTGGTGATCTGTTTGTACTAGATAATGCAAGTACTGTACGTCGAAGCACACTACTAATCATAAACCTACGGAAGTAATCATTACAGCAATAGTAATCACGGCACAACTCTAAATCATAGCAAATAGAAGATATACTGTCCTCAAAAAAAAAAATCTTTATGGGACATGCTGCATTCATGCGTGAGGTTTCAGAGAATACTTGGCGCAAGGAAGTTGTTTGGCAGAAGTTCTAGTCACGTGTGGGGACTTCTTAGCGTGATATGGGAATACTAACTAGTTTCTGGACGCGTTCGCGACGACGTTCACGAACAAGCAATCAACGATATGGCACCACCAGTAGCTGACGAAGAAGGAATGGGTCCTTTGGAGCGCGGTCGTCGTCGATACCAACAAAAAGACTATTCCGGGTCTCTCTCAGCCTTCACCGAGGTATGTGGTTCTTGTATATCTTTCAGCCACGTGATTGGCATGTTCTCAGCCTCTTCTTGCAACTAATCCTATGTTCCCATATGACGATTCAAATCATCTAGTTGAAATGCTGACTTAATCTAGGCTGTAAACATGAGCTCTGGTTATATGAAGCTCATGGCTCTGGACCATCGCGCAGCAGCGCAGGAGAAGCTACAGAAATTCCAGCCGGCCCTCTCAGATGCGAAGAAGATGATAGATTTGAAGCCAGAGCTTTCGAAGGTAGTACATGCGTGTTGTTCTTTGGCTACAAGTCTGATCAATATTAGGGATATCTCCGATGCGGCAAAGTCTTGCAATTGAAGGGAAACCCCGAGCTTGCATTAAAGATATATGAAAGAGGCCTGGGTAAGGTCAAAATTGGGACCGATGATGAGCGAACTGTGAGTTCTTCAGCAGCCTTGCAACTCAAGCGAAATTCATATTTCTAGATGTTACAAATGATGCACAACAAGACGAAGAGAGCCTTGGCCCCAAAGAAAGTTCTGGACCCTCTTGTCTTTCTGCCTCTGGAATTAGCGGAGATGGTCTGTCAGCATCTTACAATGAGAGATAGAGTGTACGTGTTCTAGCCTGGCATCCAAAAGACCCTCTACTGAACTAAAGCCCCAGAATATGTCTTGCAGTTTCAAAGCCATGGAAGCGTCTACTTGAATCGTCACATAAATTATGGACCACTCTGGACACGACATTTGCTAAGAAGTCGATGAATCACAAATCACTGAAAGCGCATTTGAAGCGATCGAATTATACCCTTGATCACGCAATTATCACCTTGCGAGCAGGCTTGGATCTCCAAAAAATGACCTACATCACTAGCAGTTGCAAGAATTTACGTACACTCGAAATTCGTGGAAGTGGTGTTATTGGGGAATCTCTTACTAAATCAGTACCCTACTCACGCAGTTTAAACTCTGTGTCTGTGTCGAGTAGTTGCGCGATTACACCCTCCGCTGTTCACGAAACGCTTACATCTTTGCGGAAGACAATAACCGAAGCTTATTTCCTGTGTGTCAAAGGGTCTTTGCATTCTCATTCTCGAGATTTTCCTCAACTTGATTGTCTAAAGATACTACAATATAAAGCTGCCGAGACGGGAACCAACTTCGACATAGTGAGTTCAATTCCAATGTTCATCGTGATTCAGTCACTGCCTCTACTTCGAGCATTATTTATGTAATCATCAGTCAACCCGGAATAATTACATGTAGGACGCGACATGCAGATAGAGTTTTTAATTCCAAGATCGTTCTCTCTCTTCATTGCGTGTTTTCATATATTTAGCTGATACGAGGATAGCACCGGCTTATAAACGTCACTCCAAACCTTGAGTCCGTGGCTATAAACAATTGGGTTATTGGGTCAACTTTCGACGCATGTCTATGGCCCAAACTACAACAGCTAGACCTTACCGACTCGCATATCACATTGCTACCCGATCTTCCACCTACACTGAAACACTTAATCCTGAACAACAATAGGAATCTCCGCGTCGACATTGGTGACCGACAATTTCCTTCTCCTCCGCTGCTCGAGACCTTTGCCTGTGCAGGAACTACTCTCAATAATTCCGCCATCAAAGATATCACCCGAGAATCTATAAAACGTGGAAACCTCAAAACGCTATTGATTGGCCGCCGTCTGGCTGACTCCAGAGGACGAGCCGAAGATGATTATCCTGCCTCCGAGACGGTTGAAGAACTGTCCCTGGCTTCTTTGTGGGAGCAAGAACACCAGCTGATCCAAATCGTCAGCTTGTACCCCAACGTTCGAAAGCTGGATGTCTCCAGCACCAAAGCAACAGGTGTTGCAGTGAAAGCTTTCGTTCAGATGGGCGTTCAGTATCTTAAGATGAACGAATGCAGTGAAGTCGGCATTGATGCGGTTGACTGGGCTCGCGGACAAGGGGTTGCGGTTGAGTTCAACTTTCCCAGCCGCAGTGGGAATGCACGAGGATATCGAGACTCAGCTCTTGCTACGGGGTATTGAACAGGGTATATTTATACTATGGGTCTTTGAGCCCGATAATGAAGACGAGTTTCAAGGGATACGCATTTGTGCCTGATATTCGGATCTCCCACAGGGATTGACAAAGCTGTCACCAGGGTGGCAAAGTCATTGCCCTTTCCGCTCACCTGGGTCGGTCGGTTTACCCAGCCCTAAGTCGGCGGACGAGATGATTACATTCCGCGCATCTGAAGTCGGCAGCTCTTTCAACTTCCAACAAGAGCTTTTATAATCTTACGCTTCGAAGCCGCACTTTCCGGACTACCAAAGGCACGTTTCCCATCCTAGTTATTCCCTTGTATCGTACCACTTCCAACCTCCATGTCAGCTGAAACTCAAACTCAAATACGCCCACCTAATGACGTTCCTGCTTGAATCTCACGTATGCTGTTCAGTACCCTAGACTCGAAACACGCACTTTGATTTTCAGCCCCCAATACATGGTGTGTTCTTACCACACCATGCTACATGATCGGAAAATAACCCCTCTCTCTTAGCCCAACCCCGATCCTTGCATACAGTATTACCCCTCCCTATATCCCGACCTTCTGACTACCCCTCCATGCATGCCGCAGTATAGCATAGCATAGTATAGCATAGCACCAGCCACACTCACTTGTTCCTTCTGCACTCCGTATACGGTTCATTCTAGTGGAGGCATTCCGATATACGAGCTTGAGTTTGTGATTTGCGCATGCAGTACCGTAGTCTAGAACAATATCATTTATTCCACGGACGTATAGTACTAGGAGCTATACAGTACGTTCAGATAGGAATATTTATCACATTACATAACATGACATTATAGCACCCATCCTAAACAAAATATCTATTTATAAACAAAGCTCCAACTAACAACCCAAATACCCCTCCGATCCAACCTCAAATCCATAACGTATTTTCTCATACTCGAGTACCACACACTTACTTGTACGACTAGACTAGTCTGGCCATGTGCTTCTAGTAAGATACGGAGTGCAGCGGCCATGTGTAGTACCTATCCCCCCACGCGGGATGTAGGTACCGACTCCGTATATTCGCTCGTATAAGCAATGACGTTGCTTCCCATGGCCGGCCGGTATACCCGCCTTACTGGTACAAAAGTAGTACGCATCGCGTGCAGTACATGTACCAAAATAATCACTCACTTACTTTCTTAGCTTACTCCGCTAACTAGAATGCTTTCTTGGTCTTGGTCTTGGCCGTTGTGGTTGCGGTTGCGGTTGCCTGATAAAAAGACAAAAAGTTAAAGGAGATAGAAAAGTAATACCTACAGAGATATAAATACGAATACGAATGATTGGAGAATGATGTATATATATACGAGAGATCAGCATCTATGTATAGAAGAGCTAGTACTCAGATGTTGATTAAGGCAAGGCACCCGCGACGATGGATGGATGGCTAGAACGTTAACACTTACAGCCTTGTTGGTTGCAGGGAGGGAGGATCCGGGGTTCTCGGGAGCAGCTTCATTGTACAAGGGGTGGGGGGGGTGGGGGAGTTAGGAGAGTTCGCGACTTTCTCTACGAGATTTACGAGTGTGAGAGGGCCGAGGTTCACAGCTAGTGTTTCTTTAAACTGTCACACAGAAATCAACGGGTATGCGCCTGGCGCCATGCTTCTCAGACTGTGATTTTTGGGAATTTGTTTTTGGTTGGCTAGGCTTCTATTAGATCGTACGCCAGGTGCGATGCAAGCTATTTTGTGTGTTTGTTCGCTCGTTCGTTGTAGAATAATACATGAGGTGGCTGCCTGAGCCTCAGCCTCGTTACTGTAATGAGTCGTCTCCCGTCACATGAAGCCTGCATGCTTGAACCTCCAGCGGCGCAATGAAATCCAACACCAGACATCGCATGATCAACATGTAAATGAACTGTGTAGGCTGGAAGACAGACGCGGTGACAATGACTCAGAAGAAAGAGTTGGTTGTACATAATGTTTTTCCCCTGCAGGCTCTGCCTGATCCTGATCCCTCCGAGTCCAAGCTCGTCCTGTGAAAACCATTTTGCTGCCTGAGCTGGAGACTTGCTCCTGTAAAGTTCTAGTGTGGACATAAGGAAAAAATGTTGCACTAGGCAAGCTGAAATGATGAATCTCAGATCGCATCATCCATAGAAAAGAATGAGTCAATGCCATGCCAGACAGAGAAGGTCCCTCAAATCAAATCCTCCCAAACTCCAAGGTATCATTATCCGTCCTATGCAGTTAGAATAAGGAGATTGTAAAAATAGGAGCAAGACAAAAAGCAGTCGCGCTGAAGAAGAAACACCATGCCCAATGCCAATATTATGCCGAAACCCGCTATACAATGCTGCAAACTTGAAAAACTGCGTCGATAGTTGTGTTCGTGTGTGTATGGGGGCTCGCGCCTAGTGGGTATCTCTTCTTCGCGCCTTCGATAACTTCGTGGGGATCATGGCATCGCGCGTATCTTTCGTTCGCTCGTATCCGTCGTAACATTATGTGATGTATATTGTATGAGAGGTGGAGTGGCCCGTGGAATGGGGTATATGGACTTCAAGGCGCAGAGCGAGGCATCAATCGATCGTGACCGACGAGCAGCAATGTAAGTTGAGAGGGTGGCGCCGAGGAAGTCCTTGCACGGAATGAGAAGAGATATTGAATCCAACACTCAAACTCAAAGACCACGAGGGGTCGCGATTGCCATGAATAACCAGTTACCGAAGACAATACATTTCATCTCCTGTGCCGCCGAGATGAGTCTCTATGTGATCCGTGACTTGCTGTGCCATAGCCTGAATCTGAATACGGGTTGTGGGATGACGAGGACTGTTCTTGTTCGTAGTTCGAATGTTTCTCGCAGGCATATCCGACCAGCAATGTCCTCTCGACAACACTATGTCCATGTTGCCCGTATGCAGGGCACATGTCGATACTATGTTTGTAGTAGAGGCAGCGGCACACTGAGTACCTCTCGACCACTAGATAACACATGTTGAAGGCGTTGATATAAAGTCGACGATGAGTTGTAGCGGGGTAATCAAGTAACGATCGAGGGGTAAGTATGATGAGGACAGCAAATAAAATAGCGAGAGAGATGACCAGCAGTGAAGCTATGAAATATATTAAGTAGCAGACTGCAAAAAGCCCGAGCAAAACAAAACTCTAAAGGAATATAATAGAACAGGGCAGAGGTGACGCAAAAGAGTCATCAGGGCAGTGGGATGGTGACTGCCTTATAGCTTCCAGCTGGACGACATACTCTTGCTAGGAAAGGATAAGGCAACCATGACAGGTGGGGAGAGCCATGTGGGAACTACCTTTGGCGTATGCAGGTGTACATGCAGGAGGTTATACTAGGGAGGGATATCGGATGAGTCGAGTCCGGCCAGATGTAGTCAGGACTGGGGATAGAACAGAAGTCCTCGTTCGCGGACCTGCAAGAAAGGCTGGAGTGCATTCCCAGGCCAAAAACAAACCGATGGTCTGTCCGCAAGATGGCTTACACAAGGGAGGAAAGGCTGAACACTCTCAGCCTCTCGCGATGCAGGTACCTAGGAGGATTCCCGGTGACATGGTCAATGAATGTCCACACATGGGGTTTATGTTAGTAGTTAAGGTTACTAATAAGTAGCGAGAGATACTAAAGAAAGAATATGGCAGTGCACAGCGAGCATGCCGACCCAGGTAGGCTCCAACACGGGCCTTGGGGGGAGCGATATACGATAGTAGCGTGATATGAAAGCGCTCACGAAGTATGAGGTGAGAGAGCGCCATGAGAAAGAGAAAGAGAAAGATACTCGCAGAGCAAGGGTATGCATAGCTGCATAGCTGCATACAGTAGGTAATAACGTCTGGACTAATGCGGTAGCATACGGTGAGGTGGATAAGGTGGATGAGGAGGAATGAATTGGCATGTAAAGTAGGTAGGTAAGGTAAGGTAAGGTAAGAAAGAGTAAGGTACTCTGCCTTAGATGACAAGAAGACGTCGAGTTTGAATTGGCGAACAAGCGCAGGCTGGTCAGTCAGCACCGTGTACGAGTAGTACGGTAGAACTACTCTACTCTAGCGCAAATCAGACGCCAGATTTAGAAGCTCCTTCCTCCCTACAGGCTACAAAACGAAAACCCCTACAGACTCGTCGTCATCCTACCAGGAATAGGGTCTTTGGCGTCTCTCTGGCTTCTGTATCTGGCACCTGGCGCAACGTTTTTGGGGTTTTTGCTGGGTTGCTGTTGCTCTAACCCAACATCACCACAGGGCTGTGTAGTTCGCTGAGCAGCCCCACCTCACCCCACCCCACTCACTCCTCTGTTTCTAGCTAGCCGATTACTCTACAAGTGTACTCGTACTCGACAACTGGCGGTAACTACGGACAGTACTGGCCCCGTTCAAAGCTTCCAAGTGCCGGTCAAATGAGACTTCTTGACAGCCTCGATATAGTAACGTGTTCCCTACTCTAAGTCCTATTCTCATTCCTGCCTATCCATATCCCCATCCCCATCCCTATTCTACTAGCTTCGGCTCTGCATGCCCTGCGTATTCAGGCCAATCGCTCGTCGCTTTTCCTGCCTAAGGCCACGCTTCAGCCTGGGACTCCTCTTTCCTTTGAATTATCGTGAGAATATATGGCATTCTGATTCCGAGTTCTCTTTCCATGCTTCTTAGCTAAACCAAGTGATAATGATACACTTATCCAGATCCTCTCTCTGCCCAAGTTAGCGACCGTTGTCTTGACGATATTATTCATGAATGCCACTAGTGTATTATAATCCACAACTTCTTGAGTGATGTACCCCGTAGTGAGGTAAAGTATAGTGCATAGCTTCTACTACTCGTAAAGACCCTCATATGGTGGAAGCCATTAGAACCCACAATCCAGTGGATTCATAGGCTCGAATACGGTCCCGGTGCGAAAATAAGTCAAGTTAGACTACTTTACTGTCTAGCTTTAATTGAGGTTCGCGATACCCTCATCTTGATTCTATGCTCAAACAGGCGCCATATGCAGGAATCAGTGACTTGGAGAAAATCTGCCTTGCGCTAGAGCCTTTGCGCGAGCCACAGCCTTGCGCTAAAACCCACCATCGGGTGTTTTCGTAAGGCGTCCAATGGCAGCCCTGTCGGACAACGTGATCTACTCAGCCCCTCTGTGGCTTTTGACTAGGGATCTACTTTTGAACACTTCTGCTTACGGTGTCGGGGAATGGACACCGAGCAACAAAGAATCCGGGCACGCCGTCAATCGAAGGCAGCAGTGACATAGAAGACGATACATATGCGGTGTCGACGCCCGTCTACTTTCTTTGAATTGTCTTTCAGTTACAGAGTTCATGCCCAGCAAACAAGGGAACTATTGCGAGAATCTCTGGACCGAGTACCGGCAGTAGAACCTAGGTAGGCACCGGTCAGGACAGAAGCGCTCTTGGTCCAACGGCTAACAGGTACACCCATAAGAAGAAGTTGCAACTTATGCAGAAAGAGTCAAAAGATATCCCTGTCATCATGAAACGTTTCAAAGATATGAACCTTGATATCTTATCATTGTATGCAGTATTCCCAGGAATCTGATTGCTAGGAACATTCAGCTTTAACATCCAAGTGGGCTTGAGCTGAATCCCCCTCCCCGCTTTGGTACGATATACAATAAGCAGCAGAGTGCCGAAGCATGAAAAGTGATTAGAGGTCGGCGATAGTGACGCGCTTGTACAACCAGCTTCGACGTAATATTCCTGGGATATATGGCTGGCTAGTCAGCTTTTCCGCTCTTCAACTCTCCAGGAATGCTAGTTCTGGCGCTCATTATAATTGCTGTGTAGCTTCTAGGCTGTCTAACTTCTGCGGTGCTGTCTCGGCCGTCATCGTCACAATCGGGGACGAAGTGTCGCCCGGTATGAGTGAGCTATTCACGACGCCCGCATGAACCGAAAACCATACACATTACCTGTTGTCGTTGCCAGAAGATTCTGTTCGGGCTGGTCTCGAACTTCAGGTCTGATTCTTGAACCAATCCGAGTTGGCGTCAACCATAAAGTTAGTGATGTTGAACTCGTTCGCTCCATTGCTCAATTCTTGTGACACCATCTCACCCACACCATTTCCACTTCCGTTTCCAGTGCCATAACCATTGCCATCGCCGTTGCTTGTAATGTGGTTCATATCGCTATTACCCGAAACTACCGGGAGTCTCGGTAGATTGAAAAAATCGAAGACATCTAGATACTCGAGTTCGTTCGGCGCTGGTGTCCTAGCTGGAGTTACACTTGGCATTCGAGGCACCATTCCAACATGCTTTGGCTGTCTAGACATCAAGAAGTCTAAATCGAACGCACAACGTCTCATGTCTGCAAGAATCTTTACAGAAGATGGCGTGACCCTTTCTCCGTTGGCGCCAGCAGAGCGTTCGGAATCTCGGTGTTCATCAAGAACTCTTTGAAGGATCGATGTATAATTTTCCGCGACTAGCCAATAACGACCCATCTCTCGAAGGGAGTCCACAAAGAACTGAATCTGTGGGCTGAGCTTATGATCGATCGTTGAACCATGGACCAACAGAAGTCTTGCTGCTACCCACAAAGTAAATGCAAATGGAGGGCCAAGCTTTTGTAGCATGCCATTTTGGACGACAAATTCGCCAAGTGCCGCAACATTCTCCACAGCACCATGACAGCGCTGGCTAGCACTATACGATGGCGTAAAAATCGGAGAACGGGTTGTAGGATATGCAGCTGATGAATGAAGTCGGATGACCGCGGTATGATATGTTGCTATTTTGTAGTAAGTAAATGTAGCCCATGGCCCATAGATATTGGACCGGCTTACCGTGCAGCATTACCCACCCACAATTAATCGATTTGCTACCTCCAGGCTGGAAGAGCTTTGCCATATTGCCATAGTCACCAGGAAGATTGAACTTCCAAGATGTAAGCATGTTATCAAGCTCCCGATACTCTCCTTGCCATTGCTCTACGTCCGATAATGCGCTGATATCAACGGGCTTCTTGTGAAATTTATGAATTCTAGATAGGATACCCAAAATCTCAATATAGTAGGAGAAAGCACCCAAGTTTTCCGGTTTGTCTATATCATATTCCGTACGTTCACTTGTTCGAAACCACCTGGTTTGCACTGCCTGGTTCTTGCTCCAGAGATCGTCCCGGCACGGTAACGTTCGATCAATCTCTTTCTCGTCCAGGGCAAACTCGAAAGCCGTGGCAAGTGTCGCATATCGGTCAAGAAGATACACCATCCAAAACAGCCGTCGCCGAGATTCTTCTTCGATGAAGTTGTCTGATTCTGGTAGAACCATGGCTCGAAGCGTGTAAATAGAAGGGTATAATGGTGATACAGAGAATGATGTCGTCTCGACTGCAAGTCCCAACTGGACAACGGAGCGAGTAAGAAGTGCCAAGAGGTTCCATCCTGGAGGACCATTGCTGCTTCCTACAAGGTCCAGGGCTAATATGACCATGGCCTGGAGAGCCTTGACCGAGGAGTTCTCAAGTCCATAAAGTAAAACTTTCTGCTTGGAAATATCATGATAATGCCGCCGTCTGTCTTCTGTCAACCTTTGATCCACTGAGAATCTGATAGTCGTGGCAACAATTGCGTGCAACAATATTCTGTCGGCTTCATCTAATGTAGATGGGCCAAAGAGGGAGTCGAGAGTAGATCGCCGATGTAAAATTGGGCACCAAGTATTGACGTGTTTAAAGTAAAGATCCACCAGAGCGTAAAGAAGGTCGTATGGAGGTAGGGCATGGTCTGAAGAAATTTCGGTTTGATTTTGGGATATGTTTAGACTAGGCGACGCAAGGGGTGGTTGATTCGTACTGTAGAAATCTTGTGCCTGGGTGGTCTGTATCGGATGGGGTGGTGGGTGTGATTGATTGTGTTGTTGGTTAGGTTGCTGCATTCCTTGTTGGAAGACATCGCTGTGTAGGGACGACATGGACGGGGTCTGGGGCATTGCGTTTGCAAAGTCCATAGATTGGGATCCAGGGTAAGTGGAAGGTCTTTGGAGGAAGAGAGCGGTTTCCGCATGAGGCACATGACCTCTGGATCCATCATTTGATGTAAAGCCTGGCGCACTTTGAGGTGTGTCATGGTCGCTGGGAAGGCTATTACTGTGGTTGGTGAAGGAAGACTCCAGTATCTGAGCGTGGGAACGTAGAACTTGTTCGAGCCTATCTAGTCTTTGCTCCAATTCGCGACCGTACCCGGCGCGTAAGCCAGGCTTCTTTCGTTCTTTGTACTCGCAAATAGCGCCGTTGCGAGTACACCAACCGCAGGATGGTTGACCGCGATCACATTTTACCTGCAGAGGTACCAACGTTAGAGAAGGGGAGATCAAAGGTGTCAGACTTAATGAATAAGGAACAGCGGATTGCTGATGATTTCCCAGTACCACTGCGGGCTCTCAATGAACAATAAGGGGGAATAGAGGTGGAATCTTCTCGCCGGAATTTTCCTTCCCGCTTAGCACCAGTTTATGCCCGAACTCTTTGCAAGTTCGCAGGTATGTCTTTGATAGATCACTTGAGAAGTAGGAGGCAATCTTCATAGAGCTCTTGCTCGAATGGTATTGCTTCTGATTGCCGAAACACGTACCTTTCGTTGCTTGCATAGCTCGCACCTTCGACGGATAGTTAGCCAATTTTGCTCTTGGTTTTCATTGGGAGGTTGGTCCTCCAAATCAGAGTCGTGATGTTGCAACCCAGATGTTGAATATTCAACACCGGCATCGGCATCGACATCGACATCCGCATTGATAACTGATTGAAGAGACATGATTCCTTACGAGACTGACATGGGCCTCCGCTGTCTCTTGCGGGGCCTGTCGCCGTTTTCTCCGCCGCTATCATCTTCACTGTACGCGTTTTCCTCGTCGGTTTCGGGTTGATCTGAGCCTTGCCGCTGGGAGTGATGCGGCGAAAGTTTGATATCCATCTGAGATAGGCAATGGGCGGTCCAAAAATGTTGCTTTTTTCGGCCCAGTGCTAGACGAAAGTCGGGGAGCTTTATAGCGAGCGAGAGAAAGGTTTGTATGAGTAGTGGGGAAGAACGCTACCCCTCGGCAAGGAAGATCAGCCTACCTGGGTAGGAACCTGATCACTCACAGGGCTGCTTGGCAGAGCTCGGGGGAAAAGCTCCAATAATAATAAGCTGGGGAAATTGACGAAGGGCTGTACCGTGAATGCAATGCAGTGCAGGGTTTTGACAGAGACCTTTTTCTACTCTGCTTTACTCTACTTTATTCTACCCCAGCCCAGGCAGGTGCAGGTGACTGATGGAATCTGGGGAATTAATCGAGTCGCAAGGTCCGGGGGTGTGGAGAATGGAGAATGGAGAATGCTGGCGATGCCCTCCATCCGGCAGGTCCTTTAGGCACGAGCCTCCTGCCCTGCCCTACTCGGCTGCATGTTGAGAAAATGCCGACATGGGGGATCACCATGATTGGCTGTGGCAGCAGTACTCCGTACGCACGGAGTAGTGGAGTGGTATGGTCTACGGAGTAGTAACTGCTTGTCATTGTGTACCAGCCCAGCCCAGCCCTCGAGCAGCCTACCGTGTTTTTCTCCGCAGAGGTGTGGTGTTTACTCGGTAGAGGGTGTTTACTCGGCAGAGGTGACACTGCAGTTCTCCTCTCCACCATCCGTCGCATCACCAGCATCCTCTCTCTATCTCTGTACCTTCTCTAGAGTGCATCTATCTAGCCAATCCGAGAATACCATCATGAGTCTCCGCTCTACTATCCTACAGTACTTGGACTCGAGGGGATGGCTGATACGGTAGTGATCCACATCCACCTGAACCTCGGTCGCTTGGGGCATCTTGCACCGATGATACCCCACCAGGAGAAAGCTGCCGTTGCCAACCGTCCGTCCATTGCGCTTGCTTTGTTCAAATTTACTTTCAAACTGGTAGCTTGATTGCTTGCTTGCTTGCTTAATTGATTTAAAGTTGAGTGGATTACCCGGAAAACGATCTCCTTTACTTCTTTTCTTGAACATCAGTCAAAATGGCAACATCATCACCAGCAGCGCGGGGTTTCCCTTCCATCAAAGCCATCCGCACCTATGTAGTTGACGGTGTTGGATCAGGAGGAGACTACCACAATGTCAAGGGAGGTCATTGGTAAGTTCCACGGGCATCTAGTTCTCAAGTCTTCTGCTGACCTTAACCCAGGTTGATCGATACGTCTATCTCAACCCCAATGTCGAGGTGGGAGAACTACCGAGCATCGAGAACAAGTTGGGGCATCAACGTATTGGGTTCTTTCTGCGTGGAGATTGAGGGTTCAGATGGCACAGTCGGCTTTGCAACTGGCTTTGGAGGTACTGCTCACTCTCCAGAAGCTAGATATCTTGGTCTGTATACTAACAGACACTACCAGGTCCTCCAGCATGCTGGCTCGTTCACCAACACTTCGAACGATTCCTCATTGGCGCCGACCCTCGTGATACAAACCATTTATTTGAGCAGATGTACAGAGGTTCCATGTTCTATGGTCGCAAGGGACTTCCAGTTGCTGTCATCTCAGTGATTGACCTTGCTCTTTGGGATTTATTGGGAAAGATCAGGAACGAGCCTGTGTACAAGCTTATCGGAGGTGCCACAAGAGACAAGCTGGACTTCTACTGCACTGGCCCAGAGCCAACGGCCGCAAAAGCTATGGGCTTTTGGGGTGCCAAAGTTCCATTGCCATACTGCCCGGAAGAAGGACACAAAGGCCTCAGGAAGAATGTCGAGTTCCTACGCAAGCATAGAGAAAGTGTCGGTCCCGACTTTCCAATTATGGTCGACTGCTACATGAGTCTCAACGTCTCATATACCATCGAGCTTGCTACGGCTTGTCTGGATCTCAACATCAACTGGTGGGAGGAGTGCTTGTCTCCTGATGACACAGATGGATTTGCGCAGATCAAGCAAGCTCATCCTCAACTGAAATTCACTACTGGGGAGCACGAATATTCGAGATACGGATTCCGAAAGCTCATCGAGGGACGGAACCTTGACATCATCCAACCCGATGTTATGTGGCTTGGTGGCATGACTGAACTGTTGAAAGTAGCAGCCATGGCATCTGCTTACGACATTCCAGTTGTTCCCCATGCCAGCGGCCCGTACAGCTATCATTTTGTTGTATCCCAAACCAACTGTCCTTTCCAAGAATACCTTGCCAACTCACCTGATGGAAAGAGTGTGTTGCCTGTCTTTGGAGATTTGTTCTTAGACGAGCCCATCCCACTAAAGGGTTATTTGCATGTCTCCCAACTTGACAAGCCGGGCTTTGGCTTGACGCTAAACCCAGCAGCTAAGTTGATTCCAGCGCAATATCTTTTGACTCCGAATCCTGAAAGACCACTGGGTCGACCGCGCGGCGCCGGTGGAACCAAAGAAGACAGAAGAAGATAAAGGCGGTATCCATGGTTTAGTTCAGGGTGTAAAGGATCTGACAGCTTGATAGAGCTTTTCATGTAATCAGGTACACATTGCTACGTTGGCATTGGAATTTGGGGATAGGTTAATAGGTTGGGACATGATTTGTTGACCAGGTACATACAATATCTCAAGACTTGTGATTCATAGACATGTAGCCCTCTGAGAAATTTCCAAAAATCAATTCCCCAGCACATGCCAATTCACACCCCTATCGACCCGCCATTCTGAGCATACCTTCTATGTAACACGAGACTTACTAAATACCCAAGCTTCAACTCCACCAAACTAAAAATTGTCTCGGGCATGATTGACTCGAAAAGCCGAGTCGCGGGGTGGATGGATCCTTGCCCTGAGAAAGTCTCCACAGACAAGCTCCAAACCAGATCAATCAAGATGTGAACCAACATCAAGATGCCTCTGTCTGCAAAATCAAATATTTCTCTCCAATATTATACAGTTGACCTCCCTCGCTGACTACAGCCTAGTTATTAGCACGCGTATCTGCCTAAGACTTAGTCCACAATCCCTTTCTCAAATACAACACTACAACCTCCTCCTAAAGCTACATACCCCACATCAGCCATGCCCCCCCACTACCTCCTCACCTCGAAAATCGCTGCTATTACTGGTGGAACTACAGGTATTGGGCGCGCCATAGCTCTCGAATACATCCGTCAAGGAGCAAACGTGGCAATCAACCACCTCAACCTCCCCTCCGACGCCCACCACAAAGCGTCGCTGCTCGCAGAAGCTACTGATATCAAAAAGAAGGATGACAAGGCAGGCAGACTGGTCGAGGTCGAGGGCGATGTCACGAAGCCAGAGACGGGCAAGAATCTTGTGGAGCGTGCGGTGAAGGAGTTTGGACGCTTGGATATTTTTGTGAACAATGCTGGTGTTTGCCAGTTTGCGGAGTTTTTGGAGTAGGTTGCTTCATCTTTGACTTTCAGGATCCCTTACGAAGGAGAACAATCTGGGGAGGGGGCTTCTAACAAGGAAGATCTGAAACAAGAGCTAACTCGAAATATCCAGCCTCGACCATGATCTCTTCTCCTCCACAGTGCGCATTAATCTCGACGGTGCCTTCTACTCCTGCCAAGCAGCCGCCCGACAAATGGCAGCCCAAGGCGACGGCGGCAGCATCATAGCCGTATCTTCGATATCCGCTCTCGTGGGCGGTGGTATGCAAACACACTACACGCCCACGAAAGCCGGCGTGCTCTCCCTGATGCAGAGCATGGCTGTAGCGTTGGGCAAATACAAGATCAGATGCAACGCACTGCTGCCGGGAACCATCAAGACGCAGCTTAACGACGAAGATCTGAATGATGATAAGAAGAGGGAATACATGGAGTCGCGCATCCCTCTTGGTCGCACTGGTGAGCCGAGTGATATGGCAGGCCCGGCTGTGTTTTTGGCTTGTCAGGAGTTGAGCGGGTATGTCAACGGTGCACAGTTGCTGGTTGATGGCGGTTTGTTTGTCAATTTACAATAAAGAAGTCTAAGTAGGCTGGGTAAGTAGGCTGGGCCAAGCGGTTTTTTTGGGCATATGGGGTCCCAGTTACTATAATATAACTTATAGGGGGGGGGTCTTTGGTAGGCTTGGAATCCAAAACTTTTGGTTACTGGGTCTAGAGTAAAGTGTGTATGCTGTACAACTCCTCACTACCCGCTGTTACATCTCCGAAGGCTCGGGAGCAGCGTTTTCTGTACTCACCAAGAGGTCAATGCAGTCATGTGGCTCAGCAAGGACGGATTTCCTTCATATACGTGGACAGCGAGGAGGCTCTAGACTTGAAAGTTGCCCATTATCGGGAAATATACATGCTATATATGTATGTCGTACTTCGCATAATTGTCGTATTGTCTCGTGTTTCATTCCAAATGCTATGGCCGTGCAAACGTAAAAGTCATCCTTCGAAGCGATTTACATAACCAGCATGACTTTCTTCTGTACACTTTCTGGTTTCCCAGTCCGGTTTCCTTATAAATCTCACCAAGTAGTGAGTGACCCCTGTATCTCTCGGTTCTTTCTAGAATTTAAAATTGGTGGCAATTGTATCAGGTCCGTAAGCATTATAGCCAATTCAGCCCACCGTGGACTGATGTCGCACGAACGAGTAAGCTCTTTGGAAACCGTGGTTTCTTTATTGAGTTAGTACATTTCTGGTCCAGTGATCTCCCTCCTTTCCGACACAGTCATGCTAACAGGCTAGATTTTGTGGAGTATTTCGTGGTCCTGTAATCAGATTCAGCTCTTACGGCCGGTATAGCTGAGTGGACCTCATTGTACAACCCCACACTCTGATCTGCTTATGTAGCGGATGCAACTCAAAGATATCAGTCCCTGGGAGTGGGTTTAAATATAGTGTCCTTCCTCTTAGCCCCATGCATAATCTGCTCTATTTTCCACTCTTAACAATACCCCCCACAGCAATAAAGGGATGTCAAAAAATGGCATCAATTGTCCACTACGGTCCCTTCGACGACATAAGTCGCTCACACCCAACCCTAAACTTCATCGAAAAGTACTGCAAAGCAACAGAAAGTCTGAACCTCGCCTCCATTCCCGCCTCCGCTTTCCTCTCCCCCTTCGCCATATTTCACGACACCAAGGCAACGTCCACCTCACAGCCTCACACATCTGGCAATGGACCGCCCGCCAATCCGCGCCTTTCTCATAGATCCGCTACAATATCATGGAAGTGAGAGTTGTGGGCAATGGCGGTGGGAAGGGCAGGGACGTGGTGTATTGCGAGTGTTTGGCGCATTTCCGACTGCTGGGCGATGAGGATGAGGTTTTGGTTCCGAGCTTCTTTGTTTGGACCGTGGGGGGAGGCGAGCCGGGGGAGGGTACGGATGGGAGGCAAATCCAGGAGGTTAGGGGGTTTTGGGATACGGGGATTATTGGACGGTATGTGACGGAGCTTAAGAAGGGTGGGAGGTCTGTGATGAAGTAGCTGCAGACTCATTGAGTGAAATGGGATTTCTTTGGGCAGCTAGTCGCGGGATCGAGGCTCTGCTTAAAGAGTCGAGGGTTACTGTGGATATTTTCTGCGGGCTACTCGCTAGGATTGCTGAGAGCATTGGGTTGATTCGTTTGTAAGTGTTTACTAACCCCGTTCTCCTTCTTGATGGGTATAGACGCCTAGCTAGACGAAGCTGTGGGATTAATGATGCCAAGTGCTGACTATGATGAAAGCAGTCAGCAATAACTAACCTAATTGACTCCTTTACTTGCTTATTCATTGTTGGGTTTCATGTAAAAGTTAAAGTCCTCGAACTGCTCCTATCAGCCTAACATTTTGTTTTCAATATACTATAATTTTGAAAACTCCTAGCAACCACCTACCAAATCAGAAAGAAAAAAAACGCATCTATCCTCCTTTCCTTGATTCATATATTGTGTCTCTTTATCAAGAGCTGTATTCCAAGACCAGGGGTATAGTTTGTATCCGCGCCCCAAATTCCCACCCAGCCTCACTTCCCCTGCATATTCCCACCCCTGTATCCCCGAACGACATCTCACCACCATCTCCAAACCGTGCGCGCCAAGAACCTGTGCGGCTCACCCCTACGAGTACCTACCTACCGATGCCAAATATCCAATCCAACATCGTTCCCTTCTACTTCGTCCCAGGCATAATAAACCCCCCAACAGGGGGGGTTGTGCCAGGGGTGCATTTCTATGCCAGCTCCTATTAGCAGAACCCCCGCCTTCACACCCCTGTTGGAGGGGTTATTATGCCTGGGACGAAGTAGCTTGGGCCTAAGACGTCCTAAGGTACTCACCTACATCTTCCTGCGAGGTTTTTCTTTTGTTGCACGTCGAGCTTTTTAGCTTGCTGCATGTCCGGGGAATGTGAGACAGGAGCTACTGTATGGCATGGTGACACAGCTTGTTGGCTAGTGTGGGTTTTGTGATAAGACTACTGTAAAGTGCTGTAAATGGATCATGGTTACAAATGGTTGCAGCGAAATTGATGGTATGTTGTCCCCCCTTTGGCCAATAGCAAAACTCCTCCACTTGATATCTTATAACTCCTCTCCTCTCCTCTACTTCAAGTTTCAGTCAATGACGCTATTACAAAAGCAAATAGCAATTCTCCCAAATATTACGTATACCTTCCTTTCTTTTCTTTCTTGCTCTTCTTCCTCAAGCAAAAACCCCCAATACAGCCAACCGTCCTACATTCTCCTCCCACCCAAAACACAGATGCATCCTCATGAACATCACCCTCTGCTCAAAAAGCCTAACCTCTTCCGCGCTCATGACACATACCTCCTTGACCGTCCTCCCGAAGAACTTCTCCCACGCCCTCTCGCTCCAGAGTAGTTTTCCCGGTGCAATAGCGCCGGTCTCGTCGAGGAGAGTGCCAAGGATCTTGGGGTTGATGTGGAGGGTTAGGGACATGTTGCAGTTGCGACAGGGTGTGGAGAGCATATTGGAATAGATAGGTATGCCGCAGCTGCCTGGGTTAGCGTGGCTTTTGTTGTGGGAGGGGAAAGGGGAAGGGAGCGAGCACCATTCAGCGCACATGAGCATGTTGCGGCGGTGGTAGGAGACGAGGGACATATCCATGATGGTCATGCTGAGGAAGCCTGTCAAGACTTGCTGGCCATCTGAACGAACCCTTATTCCAGAACATAAGTAAGTTAGATGATTATTAGGGCAAGGGAATAGGACGTACCAAGTATCCAGCTCAGCAAGTGTATACAATGGCCTAAAGGCTCCATATTCTGCAGCATCTATATCCCACACATCCTCCGGAAACTCCAAACACAAACTCTCCTTCTTCGTCAGCCCCACCGCATACTTCCGCAACCACTCGGCGTCAGGAAACTCAGGCTCAATCTCAATCATCGTCTGGCGAATCACACTTACACTGCCCTTCCCCTGATACTCAACCCTAAATCCCGGGTTCGAGATCAGCAAGATAGTCTGTCCAGACACCCACTCCTTCGCCGACTCAATCATGCCATCCCAAACAGCCATCCTCACCTCCCCTGTATGATCAAATAGCAACACCTCGAGTATCTCGCACTCGCCTCCGTTCTTCTTAGCAATCTTCCGCTTTGCTCCAACACTCTTGACACAAGCCAGGATCTTCGCCCCCTGAACGCCATCATGCCCATCGCGGACCCAGCTATCCAGCGCCATGAGCCCCGGCAGCGGCTGTCCCTTGCGGAACCCAATCGGTGCGTGGCAGAGAGCGTTCGTGCCGAGCGTCGTATGGATCATGATATGATCCGAGGTGACGCGGCCCGGAAACAGATTCGCGCAGACGATAACTCCATCGATAGTAACAGCGTCTCCTTTTGACGTGTCTGAGATGAATCCCGTCCAGATGGAAACCAGGTAGCCCAGCTTAAGCGGGTACGGATTGTGAGCAAAGTAGAGCTTAACCTGCGGAGAAAAGAAGAAAATACAAATCAGCACTAAATATCACCACTTGATTGATAAAAGGAAAAGGTGTGGGGAGAGAGACCGAGATCGCAGCACTGTCATCCTTGACCAGCATATAATGCCAGCCCGTCGCCTTTGGCTGCTTCTGGCTCTGACCGATGATGGTAGTGAAGTTAACGATGCGGCCAACGAACATGACAGCCTTCGGTCCGGGGATAAGCTGGTCGATGGTGCATTCTTCGTACTCGCGCTCTGGGTCCCATTTGCGGTTCAAAGGGTCCACTGCATCAGCTAGTTCTTCTTCTGTGAAGCCATCGCCGTGTCTTGGGGGTTCTTTAGGGGCAGCTTCTCCGTTTCCTGCTGCGGCCTCTCTTTTGTAAAAGGATTGGATGGAAGGGTATGCTTGAGGCATCTTGCATTCGCTTTTGGGGGTATGAATAGACTACAATAGTTCTAACAAGGTGAGTAGTAATGCGCTGTGATCATAAGAGGTTGAATGTTGTCCGAATTGAATCGCGTGGATGTTTCGGACGGATAACTTTCCGCTAGCCAACAACGAAAACACTCACTTGACAACCACACCATTATCCGTTGAAAGCTATTATGTGAAGAGCAATTGAAATTCTATTATATATGTCTAAAGAATGAATGCATAGCACTTATCGCCATGAGATAGACTAGAGGGTACTCCACAAAACTCGACTCATCAAATCCACGCAACTGTAAACTAAGATATCCAGAATTGATGCTACGTCCGAGAAACTCGTGCGTCTAACATGCCATAAATTCCGTTGAAGCAATTCCATACGAAGAGACTACGAACGCAAGATGCAATTAGAACAACTTGTGCTCCAAAGTCATATCATTCTCTGGCTCGAGACCGACACAGGCGCGAAAGATGTTGGTTAGAGCACCTCGCTGCTTAGCAAGAGCATTGACGACTGGGGTTCCAGGAGGGGTCAATGGAGCCTTAAGCATGTAGCTGAGGATGGATAGCACGCTGTGGAAGTTTCCAAACTCCTTAGTAGCAGCGCCATCAGTAGAGCTAGACTTCCATTGGATACGAGTCATCATCTCTGCAATCAAGACAAGGTCAATAATCAATGGGGAAGCAAGCAACGAGTCCTCGCAGACGTTGAAGAGACTGAGATGATTAGCAGGAGCCATGAAATACAACAGTGATTGACTTACGAGATAGTCTGGTGACCACCCATGAAGATCTCGGCATAGTACTCATCCAGAGCACGCTTGTTGTCACCAACAGCAGGCATGTACTTGATAACGACAGTGTGATCAGGGTGCTCACCCTTCTTGTAGAGCACATTGTTTGCCGCAACCATGTCATCGACGACATTGGACTTGGAGATCTCCTTGGAGCGGAACTGCTTCTGGGAGCTCAAGTTCTTGCCATCGTTGTTGCCAAGATGGTTGTAAGATGCAATGGAAGTGAGCTTGATACCAGCGCTGATCAAGAAGTCAACAAGAGCAGACTTCATCTTGGTCTGGCCAGACTTGAAGTCATCTCCGCCAATGAAGGACTTGTGTTTCTCGGCAAGCTCAATGCAACCAGCAACGAAGGTGTTTTGCGGAGAGCCGTTGATGAATGGAGCACCTTCAAGGATAGAAGCAACAGCGAAAATGGTGGAAGGAGCGACTTCCTCATGGCCATTCTCAATTGCCTTCATGAGGTTATCAGCGGTGTCGTTGACGCCTGGAACGAGCTCTGCGAAACGCTCAGTGTTGGCGGTCCACTGAACAATGACCTTGTCCAAACCGTTCTTGGCCTTGAAGTCACTAATTCACTGTCAGCACTTGCTTTTTAAAAGTGGAAAGGTTACCAAGTACTTACCGAATGTCCTTGCGGATCTGCTCAACATGCTCAAGGCTAGCCTTGCTACCAGCGAGGCAGTTGTCAGCACGATCCTCCTGGTTAGCGGCAATGAAGTCAGGATAGTAAACGCTGGGAAGAGGGACCATTGCAGTCATCTGCTTGTTGACTTGGGCCTTGAGGGTTGGCTCCAAAACGGCAGCACGGTCCATGGCAGCGGCCAGGTTCATGCCGCTGATGTCCCATCCGCCGATGGCGAGGTCATTGGGGTGGACCATAGGCAGGACTTTGTGGAAGGGGATGTTGACGTCCTCAGCGGTTTTAGCATTTATACCAAGTTTCATGGTTGAACCCATAACAACAGAGCCATAGTAATTAGCTGCACGAGGGCCCTCACGAGTATCCCAGGAGAGCCCGAGACGGTTGGCAATGATACCTGCGGTGACAGTTGTGCCATTGTTACCACCCCAACCAACGAGCATCATGCCGGTCTTGGGGATCTTGCGGTCAACCTTGAAGTCATAGAGAGTCTCCTTGGGAGTGGCCACGAATTTGCCATCGCCATTCTCAGTGACAGAGGTAGTACGGTAGGCATACTTGGTATTGATCTCGTCGTCAGAGTAGGTGACATTGGGTGAGCTGACCGTGAAGAGGTCCTGAGTGGCAGGAGAACTTGAAGCTGAACTGGTCGAGAAGCCGTTACCGACTTCAGCGTGGGGAGCCATGGTGAAAGAGTCTTGTGGGAAGTTTGTTGGAATGTAAAGGATTTATGTGTATTGAGTGTGTAGCGGATGCAAAACCACGAAGTGCCGGAGGTGTATGAGGTGTTGGTTACAAGGATTTATGTTTGTTTATCTTGTTAAAGGCGAGTCCGAAGCTCCTTCAGGAGAAGAGCAACGGCCTCCGGCAAACGGGTGATGCGATCTAGGAAATAATGGGTCAGCGGTGTTCATGTTCATAATGCTACCCAGTCGTGAAGTTGTAGAGAGAAAAGGCAAGGTATTGTTGCTGCTGGTGGGAAAGTATCGAAACTTCTGCGTCAAGATGGGGGGTATTTGGTGGAAAACTTACGAGTTGAGGAGGTTGGAAAACGTCTTGACGACGGGGTGACCACACTCGTAGTGCGATCGATTGGGGTTGAATTGGGTAAGAGGTTACGAGAACTACTTTGCAATTCTGAAATTGTTTGTGTGTTTGGTGAGAGAAGAAGAAGAAGACGAACAAGAGGGGAGGGGTACGAGATAAAGTAGGTGTAGGACCATGCCATGGGAACTTCGGTTATTTGCCCCACCAAAAAATCAACGGCTGATGGTGGGGCAGACTGCATGCAGCTTGCAGTCGATAAAGACAACAGATCAGGAACAGCTTACTTAACACGTGCATTAGTGGTATGTTATACGTACAGTAGATTGAAATAAGTACCTACTTATCATCGCATTCGTGTTCTTCTCCCAATGGCCCCCAATGGCCCCGATGTCGCACTCGCTTTGACTCCAGAAAAGGGGGTAGCGTTTGTGGAGGAGGGGGAGGGGTAGTAAGTGGATCGCACGACATGGGGAAGGGAAGTGCAGCCCCCAAACAGCACACTAGGGGCGTTCTTGTCAATCGGAAAGTATTAACCCATCACAGAAGCGGAAGAGAACTAAGATATACAGTAAAAACTTTGTTGAGTGAGGCTCTATAGTCCTCTCATAATCCAATCTTAGCCATACCAAAGCCTTCGACCGACTACAGGAGCCCGCCTCTACAACGTGCATATCGCAAGGCCAAGACCTGCTTGATTGTCTTCTGTCGTGAACTCTTGAGATACAGCAAATCTTTCTTTTGTGTCCTATCGTTACGTGGCAGTTTGCGGACAAGAAAGTAGCGGTCTGGTAGCGCATCAACCATGGTTGGCGCGTCAATATGCGAGCAAGCGCCGCCTTTTGGCCTACATCTCGTTGGCTTTTGAGGTGCGGCATTTTGTTGCACGTCTGAGAATCTTTATGGTAAGATAGAAGTGAGTTTGGAGCGTAGTGTAGCATTCATTGGTGGCCACGAATCCCACTTGAATTTGGCACTAAGTCGATCAGGAAGACAATCGAGTCCAATGGTTCCATGCAACGTGATGCCTTTCCAAAGACAGTGTCAAGACAGTACCGTCTTGACGTACATTGTTGAACTTTACATTACTTGGTAGACATCTAGTCCACCGGAACTGCATGGTAGGATGTACGAAGCATTGAGGTTCGGATGAAGCTCCGGTGACATCTCTACGATCCCAGGAACAATTGGAAGTTGCGGAACTTCAGTTTCCCAGATTTCAATCCAGTCCAATACCAGAAACAACTTCCTCTGCTTCAAAGATTAGCATAATGTATCTGGGAGCTGGATGAGAACAATCACCATGCGTTCAATCAGGCTTAAAAGCTTGAGAAATTAGCCAAGCTTGGCAAACCACATTTTACATACATGCGGCTTGGATGAAAAACAAGCCGAGGTGCTAGATATCAGGGGTAAGCGGTATGGATGACATTCGGCATTGAGATTCTGATATCCATGTTTGCAGCGTTCTGGACAATCTGGCTGATATGGACGTAAGGTCATGGAATATTAGGGCATGGAGCTCGGATATCACCTCAATCCGAGCATTCCTGGCATGAGAAACGCATTGGTTTTCATCTCCTACTAGCCCCGAGAACTGTTCAACGACGGGAGTCAAGACTCAAGAGGAAAAAATACATTACTGAAGTTTAGCATGATTGAGAATTGTTTCCGAGACTTTTGGGTTCAAGTGCCGAAAGAGCCTAGAGCGACTTCTGAAATAAGGTAAAAGAAGATGCCGTGAATCGTTGCACAGACGACGCCTGCACGTCATCTAAGCGTATATTTGACATGTTGTTGACTGGGTGGTGACAATACTAGGGAGCAAAACATGGCATGCCTCGTGTGGGAGGTTTTGTAAACAAATATATACCTTCGTACACTTGAACGCCATACACGAAACACGATCTCGATACAAGCCACCCACGCTGATCTGTGAAGGCGAGACTTGGTGATGGAGAGGAGTGACTTTACCGAAGGGACCGATGGCGGTTATCATGCAGATCACCCACCCGATTCAGAGAGTGATTGCTTGATTTGGCTGCGTCGTTGCTGATCAGGGCGGCCAAATTTCCCCTGAGCAAATCATCAATTCATCCCCATTGCGTGCCGGTCCTCTCTCTGGCTACGGAGTAGAATGGATGAACGCGGTTAAAGTTCTCGAGATTGGCCAATGATACCTACCTACCTGCCTACTGTACCAACCACACCACACCACATCACCAATTGGCAATTACTTACTTTAGCTTAGCTTCAGGAGCGAGGTTGAGATTGAGATTGAGATTAAAAAGGCATGGGAAACAGTTCCCCGCCGAGATAAGGACATGATGTTACTGCATTGTTGTCGATTGACGAGTTCTTGTGTACGTTGTACAATATCGAGTTGAACAAATATGCTTTCCTTATTAGCCGTGTGCGACTGCGTCAGACGTGTTGTTAGTACTCCCGCAAAACAACGGCCTGGATCGATATGTGTAGGTTTTGGTGGCTTGCCCGAGTTTGAAATTTCCATTTTGGTCCTCAATCTCGATAAAAATGGGTTCGCTCGGGAGGAGCGATGGCGTGGGCGTGGAAGCCGAATTCTAGAAGGCTAACCTCCCGCCCGTCTACAAGTATATACGTGAAATATCTCCAGATGCTTCATCATTTCCATGATTGTCGTGTTTACTTACCTGTAAAAGGCTTTGTACCGTATCGTATCATTAATCACAAGATCGTAAAACGCAATTCAACATCGCAAATTTAGTCCTTCGTAGGTTCATGCAGCTTGACTGACCCGCCCTATCGCCAACCCTGTCCGAGCTTGGCTTGGCTTGGGTCCACTACTGTACAAGAAGCCCCTGGCTGGTTTTACGCCTTCGTGCATCCCCGAACGTTGGAAGTCTCCCTCGTCCTTCATTTGTAACACATCCGCAACCAGGAATCCCTCTTTCGAGCGTCACCGGTGTCACCACTTTCTTCTCCCACAGTCCTTACAGTCCCAGCCGGCCTAGGAGCATCTGTTATTGCTTCATCACCCAGCTTCACCGCCTAATACGGCCTCTCTTCTCCTAATTTCCACTCGAACACCCACCTGAAAACATCAATAGACGCAGGAGGAATTGCGACCGTACAGCTTCCTCGCCTCTCAATACCACTTGAATTCGGAACATTGCCTATTAGGAAGTCTGCGGGGTATTTGGGAACGGAACAAAACTTTCGATCGACCATCTTTTCATTGCGGAGAACTTTCGACTCACCGCCAAACTGACGCGGTGTATGTCTTGATGAAAACGAGCAGTCTGCGTGAAAGAGTAACTGGAGTGACGAGAATTGGAAAGGATGGCGGACACCGCAAGACCGTCGAGCTTCTTGCCGACAATAAAATGCTCCATGTGTGCTCAAGATATCGAAATCTCGCAACTCGGAGAGCATGTTTGTAATGGCGCCGGTATGTATTTGCCCATTCCGCAACCTTCTAGAGCTGATTGAGATTTTGCAGCTACTCCCCCACCAGATAAATCTTTCTCCGGCAGGGCACACAATCGAAATCCTACAAATGGCTCTGGGTTCTTGAATCCTGCTAGAGCGATACCACCAAAAGTCGATACTTCGGCTGCTAGTAAGTCATTACAAGGAATCAGGTGAAATAACGGTACTGACAGCTTATAGACCGTCCGTATTTTTCCCAGAGCCCTTTGACTCCCAGGAGCGATTCACCCTCAAGAACGATGTCTCCAATTGATCGCTCACGTTCACCATTTGGGAGGCCCCTCCGAAGTGCGACTGCACCTTTAGCCAGAAGGCCACCTTCACCCGAAATTCTCTCTTCGAACCTGGATTGTGCCTTCCCTCCCTTTCCAACAAAAGCAGCTCCGCAAAGCCGACCCAAACAGGATCCAGAATACCTTAGGACCGGAAACGGTAGTCCTGATGTAGACCCGATGTATGCGCCTGTTAGCCCGAGAATGGTTAGTAGTGGTGGATTACTCCAGAGGATGAACACAATAGCGCCAGGGCCGTTTGATGTAAATGGTCGAAGACAGGCGCCAGATTCTGCAGCTGGTCGAGGGCATCAAAGACAAGCAACTTTAGGTAACCTAAGGGATCCCACGATGTCCACAAGTACAGCAGAAGTGGGCGGGTCAATACCTCGACCCTCTACCGCCGGACCTGGACCTGGACATTCTCGTTCGTCAACCATGAGTTCGGTTTCCTCAAAATCCGGCATTGCGGCGCCCAAGGTTCCTAGAAATAATGGGTATGGAGGATTTGGACCACCACCTGAGGACAGTGAGCCGCAACCTTTACGCCCCGAAGACAGGTCGCAAACGTTCCCAGCAAGGATTCCAAGTCAGCCCCCTGCCAGGAGGCCTACAGACCCGGGCCCAGCGAAAAGAAAGCAGTCGATCTCAGGGCAAGCAATCTCAGGACCTGACCTCTCAAGGCCTCTTCCTCCAAGAGGCGCTAGCATAATTAGACCTAGGACTGATGCCAGACTTGGTGATGCACCGCCTGTACCCTTCAACCTCAATCTTGCGGCCGAGTTTGGGATTGGCAACCCATATCACACGCCCACAGATTCGCAGTCTTCAGATGCATCTGGGTACAGCGAGGAGAGCAAGGCGAGCTCGCGATCAAGCCCTCCGCTATCAGTCGGCTCTGGTCGATCACCCCGTCAGCCATCTGAGTCTACCAACTTGGATGCTTTGATGTCTGGCCTTCAATCTTCAATGCTTGGTATAGCACCAACCCAGCCACTTACAAGTTCATCCCCTCCGAAGGTCGAGGAGCAATTTGCGCGTTCCCTCGCACCGCCGCCGCTTCTCAAGAGCAGTATGCTTGGTCCAGAATCTCCTATGGATCCTGCAATCCAAAATGGCGGGCGCATCTCTCCTCTTCAACCAATCAAATCTCCTCGTGCGCAAACTCCAAATGGAAACAACACTCGGGAGAAGCCTGTTCGCCGGACCACGGCCACGAAAGGAAATTGCAAAGGCTGCGGCCAAGCAATCACCGGCAAATCTGTATCTTCAGCTGATGGACGCTTGACCGGACGGTATCACAAGCACTGCTTCGTATGCGCGACATGTTCCGAGCCATTCCAAGCCTCGACTTTCTATGTGATCAACGACCGGCCATATTGTGAGCGACACTATCACAAATTGAACGGAAGCATTTGCACGGCGTGTGACAAAGGAATCGAAGGCCAGTTTCTTGAAAGCGAGAGGAAGCAGAAATTCCACCCCGGTTGTTTGACATGCGCAGATTGCAAGAGAAGCTTAAAGCATGACTATTTTGAGATGAACGGACGAGTATACTGCGAACGAGACGCGTTTAGGAGAGCGCAACAAGGCAGACTTCTCGGCCCTGGATTAGGAGCTGGGACGAACAAGATGGAGCGTCGAACGACGAGACTGATGATGTGACCGTGACCGGACTTATGAGACACTGGAACCTATTAACTTTGATTCTTCACAGGAGATCCGCTTGGATATGACCTTTCGACAAAGCGACTTTTTTTTTACCCTTTCTGCATTTACACGGCATGGCCCGCCCGTCTTATACCCTTCCCCTATTTTCGCATCTGGGATTGCATAATTGGATTCATTAAACTATTTGGGGTTAGTTATACCCTCGTTAAGCATGTTGCCGAGGGGTAGCAGGCATTTAAAATAATGTATATATGTATGTAGATATAAGGGAATCAACGTATCGAACGAGGCCCACGACAATCATGTGTTTATGCTGTGACTGCGACTAACTGTAGGTTTCCGGGACGTCATTACGGGTACCCGAGAATACCATGTACCATTACATACGCAGGAGCGGCGGACTGAACACAAGCGTTGCGACATGGAGAGCCTTTCTACTACGGTGTGACTGCACGGAGTATCTGTTCTATTAAAAGCATATGTCACTGTATATCAATGACCATAATCTGACAATATACACAGGTGGTAAGATTACGATCTGGGATCCGGGCTCATACATGGCTGTCCAACGGGCTGCGCCAGGAATTATCCGCAAAGTTTACGGCTACAATGTACCAATCAAGAAAGACGAACGGCAATGGAGCCGATGTAATCAGCAGTAAGGATAATGGATGACGCTTTTCGATTCTGAGGTATTCGTAAAACATCGGAAGAAATCATGAATGAGGTCAAAGGGACAGACAGACTGCTAGAAAATAGCAGATATTTGAACATGGCCTATTTTCTTTCGTGTGTAATGACTTCTCATTGGGGATATATCAATCCCTGGGAAGTGCACTATCTGATCCGGTCTTTGTAATGTTGCGCGGAGTATGAATGAATCAGGGGTTATGGGATGTTTGAATTACTGCATCCCGGAAAGTTGAGGTCGAATGTCGGAGTGAAGCATTTTAAGCTCTTATCATATAGAATGACTCAAGCACTTCGTATCAGACATATCGTTCAATTTTGAAAGGAAAAGAGTGAGAGTAAGGAAAATCCTCACCCTAATTGAAACATCACATTCAGTAATTCACGAGTAAGGTATAAAGGTAATTAATTATTATTGTTCTGATCGTGTACAACGCTACTAGGTCTCAGACATATACAAAAGCTGCGATCCATTAATTACCACCAAAGCGAAAGACAAGTATTAATAAATTTATGCAAACAGGCCCTGTTCAACAAGGCTCTCGACATCCCCTCCCGCAGCCTTAACAGCCCTCAACGCCGCCTGAGAAAGCCTCCTCCTCTTATCCATAGCCTCCTTCTCTCTCCGCGCCTTAGTTTTCGACGACCCGCTGGGCGCAACACCCGTCAAGATCTTCCTGCTATCACTCGGTGTATAGTTGACAAAGTCGCCCGCGCCTCCAAATCCAGGTGCCATTCGCGGCGTCGAGTGCTTGCTCATTTTAGGCGACTTGCGCTTGCGGACGTGGAAACCCGTCCCCGTCGATGGGGATTTAGGTGAGTCCGAGTCGCTAGAGCCGCTCGAGCGATTTTTGCGCACTGGACTTGTTTGCGATGGCTGCCTGGGTGAGGCTTGGTTGTAGGGTCGGCGGGCGTGGTATCTTGGCTGCGGCTGAGGAGCTGAATGCGTGAAGCCTTGTTGCTTCAGGGGTGGCGAGGTGACGAAGGATTGCTGGGGTGTGAAACCTGGCATTTGGATCATGAGTCCTGATGCCATGATGGATGAGTTGCAAGAGATGTCGTTGTTTTGGTATGCTAGGTCGTTCTGGAGTTGGTGAGCGAGGCTCTTGGTGGCGAGCTGCGGGTTGGTGTGATATCCATTTGGTAAAGGCTGGGCCATGGGTGCAGTGGGGGCATGATTCCACCATATCGGTACTTCTATGTCGGCTGATGGGTATATGCTCGGGCTACCAAAGTTGTTGCGCTCTGAAGATCCAGGTGCCTGTCGCCACCAGAAGGCCGTGGTGTTCTGGTGTTGAGGAGTAATCGGAAAACCAACTTCCTCTCCGTTTGATTTCGGAGAATGATCATTGCTCAATAATGGAGTTGTCTGAGGTGTTTGTAATGCAGTAGCTTGATTTATCTGCGGAGTATTGTATGCGGGTCCGTCAGGCCTTCTAACGTCAAGTTCGAGAATCTCGTCCAGGGTGGTAGGTCTATCGGCAACCCCTGTAGGTGATAGAAAGGAAACCGGGTTTTCTTCAAAGTCGAACTTGAACGTCAATGCATCCGCTTGAAGCTTATTTCCCAAATTCTCGATGCTTGACTGGCTAAGATTGGGAGCACGTCCCATTTTTGGGGAAGAGTTCTTTCGAATCGGGCTCCGAAGAGATCTTTCGATATTGCTAGTCGCTTTTTTGAATGTCTTAGAAAGTGATTCCACGAGACGAGTCTTTCTTCGAGAAGCTACAGTCGCGGCTGATGAGGGTGATGATGGTAAAGAATGCTGAGGGGGGGCGAGTATATGAGGGGAATCCAATGTGATTCCTTCAAGGCTGAGAAGCTCGCCATCTGAAATCGCGGCTCTGCCAGACGAGTATAGGCCATTGCCTTGTATATGACTAGGGCGTGATGAGGCTAAGGCTGGATCGAATGTCGCCCAGGAATCGCCTTGCCAGGACTCGCGAGCATTTGTGTTCTTCGAGTCATCTTCGAGGGAGCTCAGGGTCTCGTGACTATCGCTAAGTGATCGTTGCAGATAATTTGGTTGCGGGAGAGCAGAGTATTCGGACCGTTCGCTATAAGTGGGGCTGAACGTCAGGAATTGTTCGAAGAAATCGTGGTCCAGATCCTCGAATCCTTGCCCGAAGAAGTTTGGGTCGGTCCCCTTGTCGCTGGGGTAAGAAGCGACGGCAGAGGAAGACATGCTAAAGAATGCGGACTCGTTAACAAGGTTGGAATAAGGTTTGGGAATAAGGTTTATGTAGTGCTTCTCAGTGGCTTGCAGTGACGGATCTGTAAAAGGCAGGGGAAGTAATGACGAAGTAAACGTGACAAAAACGGTCTGAGGGGAGATACTTATGCGTAGATCAGGTGCCTGAGGAGAATACCAGCCATCTGCATTATTCTGTACATAACTATAATGAAATATCTGGAATGTGAGACCTTCTCGTGATTGACCTTTGTCTTCCACGTGCCACACGTGATAATTGACAGTTTGCACCGCAATCAAACATGACATGGATTCCTCGAGGGGGCGATCAACATTCTCGTTGCCTGCCATTGCATTTGTGGTGGCGAGCTGCGTGCAAGATCAGTGGTTGGGTGTGGAATGCTTCCATTTCACAAAAAGGCGGGGTGCATATCCGCATTCCTCAATGCTCCATGGCTCCGGAATTCGACTGCTAAGCGAATAATACATGAAGAGGAATGGGTGGCGGGTATGGATTTGCTTTCTCGAGCAGTGCTCCAACCTCACACATTACCTGACGTTTGCAGGGCTTACGTACCGTCGGCATAGTTGGCTATGACATATGAGGTGCCGGGGTGATGGTTATCTTCCGCATTATTGCACAAAGAAGACCTTCTCCCAAGGCTGAATTTGAGTTAGCAAAAACATGAAAAGTTGGTATCTACGTTGAGTTTCCAGAGTGTATAGGCATCTAGAGAACTACTCTCGTAAGTAGAATACGAGTACGTATGCGAATCTGATGGGACATGAAGTTTGGATCAAATGTACATAGCATTGCTGAAAACTATCATGGGCGATCCGTTGAGAATACAGGAGGCATAAACGCCATACCTGCAATGAGATTATTAGCAAGGCTCCTTCTATATCTCTCTCCAGGCATACTTACCACCACCAGTACTCTTAGCATCCAGCGGCTCCTCATGAATACCACCTGCAGACCTCGAGATGACATGTCGTCTCAGCATCGCTAGAATTTCACTATTCTTCCACCTCGTCGGCACCGGTCTATACGCTGGCTTGAATGTCCCAATAGTCTGAGCCCATTCCCCGCTCCTCGGGCTGCCCTGTCGCCACTCATCCGTCTCAAGTTTTGGTTCCTTATCCGTGCCTTGAGCATTAGCCGTAGCGCCTTCTGGTCCACGGCCAGCTCCCTCAGCTGTCTCTTGTGATGTAGGCGTAGGTTCCTGCGTGGCCCAATAATATATATCCCAATCATTTTCGTCCAAGAATAGATCGAATTGTGCCATCTGCGCAGGAGTCATATCTCGAAGGTGTGCTTCTGCGAACGTAGACATGAGAAGATCACTCTCCAGTGTTCCTCTCTTGCGGCTCTGATCTGAATCCAATGATTAGCCTAGGCCATTGTTATGGAAGGGGGATGAGTGCGAACATAACAACCTAGCTCTCGTAGTATTCGCATCCTCACCCGTTCTCCTCAACGGCTCAATTTTAAACTTTGCTCCCTCCATCTGCCCAACACCCATCTCAGCATTTGGTCCATCCTCAGGGGCTTTCTGCGTGCCACCCGTCATACGCTCCGTATTCTCCGGCACAGAGTCTTTCGGCACAAAATCCGCATCAACAGACGTTAGGAGCTCCGGAGGCGCTTTCCGAGCTCCCGCAGATGGCATATCGTTTGCGATTGTCGATGTCGTGTTCGTCATATGGGGATTGAGTGGTTTCTCGGTCTGGATCTTGCGGTGGCCTGCTGCCGTTTCGTGTTCTTTCGAGTTTCCGGGACCAGCCAGGCGGCGCGCGGTCATGGATATTGGGCGCGTGAAGGCCATTGAAGGCCTCACGGAGCGTAGAATCAATCTAGCTGACGACATTATGTGATATTTGAAGTGTTGGGGTTACAGAAGATGGTTGATGTTGAGCTCCCTCAATCGAACTGTTGTTGTCTTGAGAGTATACAAGTATGGGGAAGCTCTCGTCTGCGTCATTATGTTTCTACTGCGGTTTTGTCCACGTGACTGTGCGCAGATTTCACACCCCATTTTTAGTGCTTTAGAGAGCATGTAAGCAAGCAGCAAAGTCATATTCTTTCAGAGGAATACCCCTTGTAGAAATATTGTTGCTGTCCAAGGACATGCTCAATCTTGGATGTCATCCCTCAGGTGGGGCGCGCCCCCTTTTCATTAAGCGAAAGATCCCTGCTATTTGAGACTATAAATAATGGTACAAGCGACCGAACTCAATCGTTATATTAGGAATTTCATGCTCGGGGGTCTTAGAAAGGTAGGCTCCTACCATACACCATAGATATCATCAATTTATTCTGCCTAGTATGTTCTATATCATCCCATATCCATGTTCTGTCAGAAGAAAAATGCCGCAGTATTGAAAAAGCATCTCCCCTTTACCTGCGCATAATACCCAACTACCTAGATAGTCATCGCAACCTCCATGCCTCTCTCATACAGTATCACTTTAACGTCCTGCTCTAGGAAGTCAGCGAATAAGGAACCTTGATGCCAGAACTAACAAGTCCAGCTATCTTGTCGTCTACACTCTCAGCCACGGATGCCTCGTCATCGAAATACAGGCTCCTCCTGATAATCAAATTGAAACTGTAATTGGCCTATGACTTCTACTGCTCTCGGGAACGGAAGTCAGATTCATTGGTTTTTGAAGACCAGATTCTTGCTTTACGGTCGGCTCTTTCAGAAGAGATCGCTGGTTGAGGATTGTTTCGGCGCGTTGAGCGATGTCCTCTTCTGGAGTTAGGGGACTGGAGGTAACGATGGGCTGATGAGTTTGATAGCGGTTGGGCCGTTCTTCGAGGCCATCTTCTGCATTGACCTATTCTCTATAAGATTGGTAGTTTGAAGAGAAGGGCACACTTACTGATCGGATGACTTCTAGAAACAGAGCCGTCTTACCAGGTGCTCGTAAATACATGGCCGCGTTGCGCAAATGGATGTCGTATGTTATCCACACACCAATATTCTCGCCCGCAACACCTGTAATGGTATAGACAAGCATATCCTGCACCTTGAAACTCAATATCTTTCGCCAAAGCGATGAACAACAGCACGCTCTTCAAATCCCACGCCTGCAAATCTGCCACGCCATGATCAGGACGTTTTCCCTCCAATAGAAGATCAATCAGCGGCACGATAGTAGCGCTTCCCGCCTCCGCTCAAACCGTAATCATAAAATGGCAGTGCTTAAGTAACACCAATCCAGAAACCTTCAATTTCTTCTGCGGTGGACCCTCTGCGCGGCCCTTGGACCGTCTGTTAGACTCGTCTCGTCTGGATGCGTCTTCATTCACAAAGCAGCCTTCTTGATCCAGCCTTTCAGTGCATCATAAGCCCACCATCCAGGCACCCGATCTGAGAGCAAGAATGGAAACTCGACCTCGAGGCATTCGAGGATAGACCAATGTGCGATGGTGGTGCTATATTTACCACAAGACTCCTTGTAAAGCTCGTTGACTTGGAGCAAGTCCAGGATTCGCTCTTCGATGGCGGTGAATTGGTTAGGGGTGATGTTGAAGCCGAGGAAGATATGTGAGTTTTTGTAGGTGGCGAAGGGTTAAGGATCGCCATCTTCGTTACGGTTTTCGTACCGTTCTTGTGTGGGTGCGGGGAGGCCGCCGCAGATGGAGGGTTTCTTGAACAGTGTTTCGCGGTAGTACTAGGATATGTAGATGGAGCGGTTTAGAGACCATGGAATGTTACGTATGATGAAGATTGAGTAAACAGAGGAGATCGAATCGCTCTTGATGTAACTGCTCTTGGAAACGAGTATTCACAAGAGTGAAAATTCGTCTTCGGTAGCAATGATAGAGAAGTGTAGGATATAAGGCCTAGACGGATTTTGGTCTTTAGTAAACGGTTTCAAGGGGTGAATTGAATACGCTAGACAGTGTCAAAAAGTGAATGCTCATCGGCTAAAGTTTCACCTTGCTTTTATGCTAAGGTGTTTTGTTGGTACTTGTTGCAATAGAGTGGAAGAAAGCTATTGGAAATTCGCTTGGTTGAGCTGAGTTGACCGAAATTCACTTTAACGCTTGCAATTTACAACTTCGCTCCAAGATCAATTTGAGTCTCTGACCGTTAAAACCCTTAGAAAATCGAAATGAATCCTTGAGAAACTTTGGAAAATTGCCCACAATGCTCGAGGTGGATACTAGAAATATTCGCATTTTGAAAGCGGAAGATATCAACACCAAAAACAATATTTTACCTTGCACTTTAGATACTAGGAAACCGGATTTGACTGAATTTGATATATTGAAGATCGATCTGCTGATCATCGTATCTTGTAAAAATCCGGAGCATACTCCACTAGCCAACTCTTCTCGATCTTCGTAACATCCCTTATAAAAGTCTTGTTCCCCGTCTCCATAACCTCATGAAAGATAACCCAATCAGCTCTGCGATTAAACATCAACGAACTCGGATGAGCATGTAATATCGTGCCTCCCGCAACATTTCTGAACGTGCCGTCGGGTTGCATCTTCGCTGCGTGAGCGAAGAATCCTGTCGTTAGACAACGACGGATCTTCTCTCCTTTATCTGGGCCGCCGACTGCTAAGGGGTGCTTGTTGGCGTTGGAAGAGAGCGTTTCATCGACGACGATACCGAATCTCTCGAGGTAGCGTTTCAGCTGGGCTCGTATGCTAACAGCGCGCGTGAGGGCTTTGAAATTGATATAGTTGTCATGGCAGAACTTCGTTTCTTTCCTGCCTTTCGTAACGAAGGCTTGGTAGACATTGAGAAGCGTGATATGATCTCCTTCCTCAACAGCAAATTTCCGACGTGCTGTCTCCATTTTCTTCTTTTCGCCGTCATGATGGAACCAGATATTGCCTCCGACGCTTGTCATTGCTGCAATGGTCAAAATCTCGCTTAGACACCCAAACGATGATGCAGATAGTAGGGTTTTGGCCATCATGGGCTCTACGGCTAATTCTGCCATGCGCGTGCCGAGTGGACGCGTCAACTTGGCGTAGTCGTCGAGTGCACCGAGGGAATAGAGGAGCTCAAGAGCACGAATGACGAGTTCTGCTGGAGGGGAGGTGATAAAGTCGAATCGAACAATGTTGTCGATTCCTAAAGCCTTGAGCTGTAGAATGACGGGCGCTAAGTTTGACCTTTGTATCTCTGGTATCGTGGCGTCCTCAAGCGATTGGAATGTTGACTCTGTATATAGGCGGTAGCATTTTCCAGTCTTTGTTCGACCAGCCCGCCCTGCTCTCTGGGTAGCCGATGCTTTCGATATAGGAGTAGCTGTCAGTGTTTCAATGCCCGTCAAAGGATTGAAAGCTCGTAATTTGACGAATCCAGTATCCACAACATAGACGATCCCGTCGATTGTGATAGATGCTTCTGCGATATTTGTGGAGAATATGACCTTTCTCGTGTTTTCAGGTGCCTCTTCGAAGACGTACATCTGCTGCTCTGTCGATAGTCCCGCGTATAACGGTAGTGGCATAATCGTTTGTGCTCGAGGATGCAGATTCGCAGCTCGTTCAGAGATTGCTTGTACAGCAGTATCGATCTCTTCTCTTCCCGTAAGAAAGACTAGAATGTCTCCATCGGGTTCCTTCGTATGTATGTCAAAGACCGTTTGCACGGCCTTCTCAACGTAGTCCTCAGCAGGTTTCTCTACATACAGAACGTCGACGGGATACATTCTTCCCTCCAAACTGATGATCCTCCCAATGTTACCACCGAGCACATTATCGGTATCTGGAGCTGTTGAACCGCCTTGAGAAACCAGATCATCAAGAGTCACAGCAGCTGGGGTGGCCGGCTTCGGCTGGATTTCGGTGTCTCCTGCGAAGAATTTGAGAAAATCCTCTGCTTGCAAAGTAGCACTACTAATGATGATCCTCAGATCATTCGGGCGCCTCTTCAAGATCTTCTTAAGCACCCCAAGAAGAACATCCGTGCTCAATGATCGTTCATGAGCTTCATCCACCATGATCACCGAATATCGTGACAGCAGGGGATCTATGAGAGCTTCTCTGAGTAATAGCCCATCTGTTAAGAACTTGATGCGTGTCGAAGCTGAAGTGACATCTTCAAATCGGATTGAGTAGCCGACTTCTTCACCAACTTTACATCCTGCTTCTTCAGCTACTCTGATAGCCACTGTAGTTGCCGCTACTCGACGAGGCTGAAAAAGTTAGCTTCCTGTGATGTATTCACGGAGCAAGGCTGGCTTACCTGAGTAACTGCAATAATCTTGCCCTCTGCACACCATCCTGCTTGCTCTAGATACTGAGGTATCTGTGTTGTTTTCCCCGAACCGGTATGTCCAACGACAATTGTGACTGGGTACTTCTCTATTAGGTAGAGGAGATTCTGCCTGTGCCGAGCGATGGGGAGAAGTGACGCTGGCTTGTGTAGGGAGGGGATAAAGTTGGCAGAGAGGTCGAAGTCAGCCATATTGTGAAAGTCACATCATCACGTGTAGATGGTCCTCAAAGACTGGAGCTTCTTCCCCTTCTCGTGAGGTCACGAGATGGTTGGGATGCAAAAAAGGAGTATATTTTAAATGTCGTTTACGCAAAAAGTGGAGCCTGATTTATGTAGCCTCAGGCTAGCAAAACCATTTTCCACTCCAAGAATGCGTTGCTCTTTGGTCTCGCATTCCTCTTGGATGACTGTTGGTTATTGCTGCCGGTAAAATGCCATTTATCTTAACTTTCATTACGGTACACAGGGCACAGCACAGTACAGTACTGCTAGCACAGCTTACGGATAATAATCTGCATCGGGTTAATTATCCACGCCGTTGGCTGTTGTTGTGCGACTTTGTGCACCTACTCTAGAGGCGAGGCGTTAATTTTAATCTCTCACGCTTCGCGCTGCCAACCACAGCGAGCTAGGGTCGAACGCTGATCGGATAAGGGGTGAGTGAGGGCTGAAGAAGTTACAGTATGTTGCTCAAATGTTGACTTGAGATGAGGAATCGTCGTGAAGGACAAGACGCGACTTTGACCTCTACTTTACTCTCATAAATTTACGACTACTATACTCGAGACCTTTTGATGCTGTCAAATCACATCTTTTGGGTGGCGCAGAAACAATTTGATGAGGTTTGTGAGGCTTGAGAGCAGCATCCCTGTGGGCGGTTCCTGAGTAACCTGTTCTGGAAGCTCCTGTTGTGGACCTGCAGACTTATTTAGATCATGTCCGCCACGCCTCAGGTTACCTATGTCACGCTTCGATCCTGTAAGGGAGGTCGTCCAAACCATTATTGTGTAGATCAAGAATGGTTTGATAGCTACCTATAGAAGAAGCATGTTATATATTTGTAGAGAGTGTAAGAATTCAGTGAAATCTATCTGTCGATTATTAATTCCCGAGTACTTGTACCTTATTCCCTTCCCTTCTTCCCCAGCTTCATCTCATCTCGTTTTGGGATTCAATGCCTGCCCCTCTGCCCCCTGAGCTCCACCAATCCGAATGACTTTCGAGTGGCGAGACTCCGCATCGGCGCATTAGTACGGCCCAATACAGGCCAATCAACACCCGTCCGTCTTCTATTCCCACTCTCAACCTGCTCTTCAATCGCTTCCCCTTCTTCCCTCTTCTCATCACCACGAAGCCGTCAACTCGATTGCCTGCCAGACGGGCTTGCCATTCATTCAATTTGGTCACTGTCACTGTCACGACCATCACACTCTTTTACTCATGTTCTGACCGTAGTCATTCTTTCGAAAACCACTGCTTTTGCGAATTTGCTTCATCGACTGTTCAGGTGTAACCGGTAGCCAGCTACGGGTTTGAGGTTGAGCGTTTCATTACTTACTCCGAATACTGCTGCCACCGACAACACCGACAACCACATTAATCGCTTTGTACATATCTCCCCACACTGCTCGCACCTTCCTGTTCCCATCGACAGCATCACGACCCCAAACACCATTTGTTCGCTTTGCTCAATTCACACCAGCACTGGTCCCAGGGCTGAGCTACCTCCGCCAGTATCGTCAATATGGAGCACCACGAAGCAGTGAATGTTGTGAGGCTGGGCCCTCGGATACCACATCCAGAAGCAGTGGGTATGATGGGCAATGTAATGGAAATCGCGGTCCCAGGTCGCATCGTCGAACGCACCCCACCTACTGGCACTGAAGATTCATCATCATCCACAACCTCAACCTCCTCTAGCTCCAGCTCTTCAAGCTCTTGTGGTGCGAATTCATGCGAGAAGGGGGTTGGCGGCTCTACGTATTCTCTGCCCATCGCTCTTGGTATTGTGTAAGTGAATGCATCATTTGTGTCAGCATCAACTCTGACATAACTTTAGTATCCCCCTGGTTGGCGCCCTGGTCTTGTTTCTTTACCTCCACCGTAGACATGTTCGCAGACAGAGGATCGAGGATGCCAACGATAGACACGCGTCTATGGACTTCGGATTGGGAGACGTGCCTCAACCTGGCCGACCTAGGAAGAATAAGAATGGGCCAAATATGACTGAGATGGATCTTGGTGGAGAAAAGGGAATCACGCATGCAAGCCAGCGATCTATGGACTTCAACATGGAAAGCCCCTATCTTCTGCCTCCGGAGGTACAAAACTCTCGGGAATCTCTGCATTCTTTGTCAAGGTCGACCGAAGACCCCTACAGACCTGTTACTCAGTACTATCCAGGCGACGAGAAGTCAATTCGCTCCCTATCGAGGAATAATGGCTCCTCCATCTACACCGGTTCCAGCATGGCGCCATCAAGAATGCATGATACAGGTACATCAGAGCTTCTACCAAATGCTTCGAGTATGCCCCGAAGCCATCCTCCACGCGTCAACTCCCTTCACCAAAGCAATGCGCTTCCAGGTTCTACCGATTCTCGACCACCGGTTCCACCTTATCCTTCTGAGCCACCACAGGCTCATCTCCCCGAACCACCACACTCAGAAGAGATCAATAGCAAAGGCCTGCCCACAAGCCCTCGCCCCGGACAAAGTCTGGCCCCAATTTCCCCTACTGCTGGAAATGACCGGACATCAGTTGCTAGTGACAATGCTGCCATGAGGCAAAGCAACAACTACCTGGGTGCTTTCATCATTGGCGACGACGAAGCGCCAGCACCTCTAAGCACGCCCCCAGAGACAACTCGCAAACCTCCACCTCCAATGATCAATACTCTTCCACCGAGCTCCCAGGCCTTCGAAGAAGATGATGATCAGTATGGTGATGGATTCAAGGTCACTCCCCCTTCTCCAAGCCACGATGCTGAGACTATGCGAGGTCAGAGGTATTCCATGGATGTTCCTCCAGAAGAGTTTGCTCAAGCTGGTTTGGGCGCCCCTGGGTTTGACCCAAAGCGTCTCTCTATGGGATTCCGTCCATTGCCCCCAGACGCTGTCACCGAGTCGGATGATCCAGAAATCAGAGCAAACAGAATCCGTTCTTTCTACAAGGAATACTTTGACGACTCGAAACCAGATCCATCTGGAGGTCAGTACTATGAGGATTATGACGAGAATTACTTGGGCGAGGCCGCCTACTTCGACCCTGACACTAATGCGTTTGTTATGCCCTACTCACAACCTGTCACACGTCGTGCCATGACACCACCTCCAAGAGGCAGATTTGGAGGGCCGCCCCGTGCTTTGCATGGTTCAATGGGTGCAATGCCTGGACCTCGAGGACAACCAGGCCCAAGAGCCTTCTCTTCGGCCTCAGGTCGTCCACCGCCAAGGAAGCCAATGCCTCCCCCATCAGCTCTCAACACCTTGCCAACTCCCTCAAAACTCAAGGACGATTCATTTGCTCTATTGAATACTCACGAGTTCGCGCCACCACAAAACTATCGTGACAGAGTGGCTGGTAGATCTGATAGTCCACTCGGAGAGAGACGTCCGTACTCGCCATCAGTACCCGCGTTTACTCCAACCGTCAGTGCTTTTGATGAGCTCGCAGCCATGCCAAGCCCGTAAGTAGTTAAATACATTTTCCACCGTGATATTACTAACCCGACGATAGACATCTGCTCCGCAAGTCTGGAACCTTTACCGGACTGGATTTCGCACCACCAAAGAGGATTAGGGATCCTGATAGCATGAGTGACGCCGGCAGTATTCGCAGCAACCGCAGTGGTATCTCGAAGGTACAGCTAGGAGCCATCCGTAGTGGAGCGTACCGCATCAGCAGAATCCCCAAGGACGCCGTCTTCACGAAGGACGATCTAGCTGCGACGCTGAAGCCATCGTGGGACATGCAAAGATGATGAGCCAGCCAGCAATAATGTCTGTTTCTTTCGTAGTGCGTTTCCCCGCTTGGGGCTATGACTCGAGGCATTTGAGCGTGCATTTTTGATTTCAGTCGCAACATGGCGACCCCACCTACACACATACAAAACAGCATCTCATGTCAAAAGGGACTGGCTGTGACGAAGCTATTTGCTCGCTTTTCTAAGGGTTGGGTTACTACCGACCTCTCTGGGTAATGTCTTTGTAATAGAATTGGGATGGTGCTACCGTTGGTTTTCAGGTGTATTGAAATTTGCATATAGATGCCAGACACTGACAACGAACTGGATATTGAAAAAGTGCCTGGTGAAGTTTTTTGTGTATTGTACATCATAACAACCAATGGAACATGGAAATGGGACAAATTATTTCCTTTATGATTGAACATGTGTAAAGTGAATTTGTGCATCGCTGAACAAATACTGTAGCCCCTGTTCTTATCGTGGTAAATAATATATATATTATACCTATACCAAGTAAATGTTCTGACGTCAACTCCTTTTACCCATGCTCGACTTCCTTGTCAACCAAAAGTCCAGGTCAGAAATCAGGATACCGAATGTCTCGATTCTACGCTTGGTGGGTCTCCAACCTCTAAAATTGACGGGACCGTATAATGTTTTCGGGGAGAGAGGAGAGGAGAGCAGTTTGATACCAACTGTAGCGATGACGAGGGGTGAATGAAGATGGGGAGGAACATTTTTATACTTGTACACCGTGCCAGTAGAAAGCCGTGGTGGTTGAAACCGGAGGCTCCGTTGAAGGAAGATAGGTATGGATATCCTCCGCCATTGGGAATGGGAATCTGGATCTGGGAGTTCTTTTTGATCCTGGACTGCAGATTGGACCCTGAACTGACGGGGTACTGTACTCGGCACAGGTTTTACATTTTGACTTACTCTGTACTTCTTCGTGCTATAGCTATGAGGGCGAGAAGAGAAGGAGAATTTATGTAATTGAGATCTCACCCATCTGATCTAGTTTTGCTTCTAAGCGATGAATTCTCGGAGTAAGGCGAGCCCAGGCCAGGTGACAAAGGAAAAGGCAACGTTGCGGCTGGAACTGGACAGACTACACAGCCTCAATGTCACGCTTTTCATCGCTGTACACTGTCGAGACTGTACAGTACTAAAATCCTCAAAGCTGGCGGACTCCGCCATGCCCGGGCCCCGTAGTCCAGCGCTAGAGAGTCAGCAGTGCAGCGCTATCGAAGAAACGGTCGTTAAAGGGCAAAAAGATGGGCTCCGCTCCCTCTTCGTAATAATATGTAGAGTTTAAATTTTCTAAAATAGAAAAGACAGAGAGACGATTCGCTGGTAGAAGACGGAGTAGCAAGACTTGCTGGACGGGGTTAGAGGGACATGCTAAGTGACTTTATGGGCCATTCAGATCGTCGTGTGGAGTCCTAAAGCGGATAGGAGTGGGACAATTGTCACCCGTATTCGTGGTTAGTTTGGACAACTCGTATTAAATTATTCTGCATCTATCCATAATTCGTTCATCCTGGTAATGTTCAAGTTCTTGTCGCACGCACGTACGCACGCACCACACCGTATTCAAGTCAAGTTT
>NW_022157222.1:0-107053 GCF_007821495.1 Lachnellula hyalina
GGTGTGAAGGTCTTGAAGACGACGGGGGCGGGTGGGGGAGGTAAAGAGGCTGGTGGGGTGGAGCGGAGGGAGCGGAAAAGGATGTAGAGGAAGAGGGAGAGGAGAAGGGCGTTGAGGGGGGTGAAGATTGTTTGGCTGGTGGTAGAATTAGCTTTTGGTCTCTAGTAGAAGGGAGAGATGAAAGCATACACTTCGGGACTCAGGTTGGGCTTTGCGGCTTCTTGGGCCATGCGGTTCTCGACGTAGTCCATGATAGTGGATTTGATGTTATTTGCGTTTCTGGAGGTGGTATTTCGGTGAGTTGTGGCGCAAGGCTACCTTGTGGGATTTTACTGAGGATTGCTGTGTTATTAAATTGAGGTGATTGTTGTACTTCGTATACTCATTCGTAAGTCGTAGATGAAGTTAGAGATCCTCTTCAGTGGTACAGGTGTTCGAGAATTCAATGGAATCTCGGACATGGGGTACCGGTAGATATATTTAGTAAACTCCGGGGCGGGGGCTTATTTTAGGGGTCGTGCCGAAGCTCAAAATTGCCCTTACAAAAATTGCCGATTACAGAAATCGCGTGAAGGGAATATTTTGGAATGGGTTAACTGAAATGTTTCTTTATCTTTATTAGACTAAGTATTCTACAGTATGTCAATAAAGCTCTTTAGTAAGCGGAAGAGAACCTGCATAGATAGATATTCTCTCTATTCTGGCTTCACTAAATCGAGGACAGCCAGCCACGTGATATCAAGAAACGTCCCCTTTTACAGGGTGTTTTCATAAAGATTGCAACTTTCCACTTAAAACCAGGATGTAACCAGGATAATAGAGGGTTTCTATTAGCTAAAGACCCCTCTAGATAGATCATTTATGCCTTATTTGGTGATTAAACTGCTAAAATCACCCACTTTCTACTAGAAAAAATGTGTTTCCAGCAGAGGGACTCCATACAAGCCTTGTAAAAGCATAATTTGTAGAAAGTTGCAGTTTTTATGACAACAACCTGTACTATAGGTAAACACCGAGTGTTCCGGTATACTTAGAGGGTCAACAGTCGCCCAAACTTTCATATAGAAGTATAACATACAGTAAGTTTGATCCTGGTCACCCATCCTAAAGTCCAACGATCTTCCGTGGGGTGCCTTCTTCCATGCCATATCTCAACCAAGCATTCAAAAAGGCTGTCACAACTTCCCCAGACGTTTCACCGGCTCGACCACCATGAACAAACTCTCTGCAGTAGCCATAATGGTCCCTTCGCCGTCTTCCATCGTGCCACTAACCCACATCTTCCTTCCCTCGGTCTTGTACACCTTTGCTCTGCACAAGACCTTGCTAGGTGTTCTAACCGGCTTCTTGTAATAGACCTTCAAATAAACCGTCATGCTCACCTTGTCGCTAGCTCTTTCAGTCGCAACGGCATTTCCCAGCACTCCATCTAGCACAACTCCAATGAATCCACCATGACAAGTATCGACATGGCCATTGAACCCGCTTCCAATAGACAGAACTGTCACATTGTCGCTGTGTTGAGCTCCCAATTTTCGAAACGATTGCCAATAGACGATGGTATCTTTAGTTGCCAAGGTTTTGCCCATAAAGGTGTGGACCGAACTTCTTTGGGTATCTCGAGCAGTGAAGGCTTGGAGCGTGGGGTCGTTGAAGATGGCTGCACACCATGGAGTTGATGCGAAATGTGCTTTGCACTCTGAGGTTGGCTCTTCAAGGGGGTAACTAAAATGCATGTTGCCTCTTCTTGTTTTGTTCTTAGGGACGACAAACCATCATGCCGAAATTTTGATAGCCTGGCGATACGTAGAGTACCTATATAGGTAGTGTAGCCTCGGCCTACACGGTAGGAACCATGAATAAGGCGAAGGCAAAGGCAAAGTCAAAGGCAAGGACCCCTCCGCTCCATCCGAGATAAAGTATGCGGAATTGATTGGCGTGCACAGGCTGAATTTTGGTGCATACTTTTAAAAGGGGTTAGAATCCTCAGGGCATACGGGGGTACCTCCATGCGGAGGTCCCTCCGTGAGCATCAACGTGGGGTAAAGAAGAATTACTTGAAGTAATAGGCCGACTATTAATCAGATAAAGAAAGATACTTTCTGTTGGTTTCACAGGATACCTCGGTAAAACACTCCGTACTAGCTAGTAAAAGGTGGTCTCGTTGATTGGTTGTTCTTGATTGATGTCTCAAAGCGTGGGACGCGAAGAGGTGCTCTCTCCGTGGATGGCCCCTTCGCCGACTAAGCTACGCCAAATCACATGACTAGAAAGGTCGGGATACACCCCTTATCCCAACAGATACAGTACTTTCTGACCCATTAATAATATATCTTCAACCTCGTCTGACTCTGCTCGGCGAAGTCTTTATGCTGTCATCATGTATTCACATTACTCAAATGGCGTAGTTAGTACGGAAAAATAAACATGAAACAAACTTTGCCCCTCGAGATCCCTTCAATCTTTCGGATCGGATAAGTACTTCGTACCTGATAATAAGGGGCACACGAGGGGGACCAAGATAATATTATTTGTACTTTGTCTTCTGTCTTCTGTCCTTTGACTTTGACTTTAGTTCAAGAATCCTATCAGACCTTTTTGAAGGCCAAACAGCCGCCAGTTCCGGATTCGATTGGTTGTGGTGATTCTCTACAACATTGACAACGCGTCTGCAACAATCCGATCTTGCGACCATTCCTGGTTTATTCTTGGCCGTTTGACCGCATACAATAATCCCAATCATCTTGTTCCTGTACTTTAATTATTCACGCCGTCGTGCAAAACTCCCATCACGAGAATCAAATCTACCAGCACAGCCTCACTCAAATCCTTCCGATACTACACGCGACGCTATTAACGAATACACCACTACCATACGCGCATCACACCTCAGCTACAAACGTTGAATATCTGGCCATAACATGTGTGAATGAATACTGTTTCGAAATTGACATAAGACGATCGATCTATCTGCGACAAAATATCCCAGCGCGCATCACACACCTTGAGCAGCAAGAAATAAGGTTGCAGGATGTGGAAGAGGCTGAACAATCCTAAGGGCGCTCGCCAGCCCATATATCCAGATCCTAAATTTGATGAGAGATTCGCAGGATCTCGCTCTATGGGTATGCCTTTGTCGCCGGAATACAAAACCGACGCACCCTCTCGACCGCCGAGACAGGATGAGGAATCTAGAGTTCTCCCTCGAATGGATTTGTAAGTATCGCACTTCCATTGATGTCCTATTGGAGGTGGATAATTACAAGTTGGAGTGCTCTAAAGGGGTTTTTATTTTGAAACATCCCACTTCAACCGGCATATTGTCTATACAGAGAACCAACCAGCTAACATACGTTCAGCGAATCCGTTGCGCCCCCTCCTTCCGAACACGGTACTTCAACGTTTCGACCACCTTCCTCTGTCTATTCTCAACCATCCCCGAACCCAATAGTCACCCGATTCGGGGCGAATACCTACGAAAGCCCGGCGCATACACAAGAGGTCTCTCCGCCAAGTTCCCCAGAGCTTAGTTCAGCTAGACAAAGGTATGTCGGAAATGCCGAGAGCATGCTTTAGAGATGCTATATAAATCCCAAATACATCCAGGTGTCAAGGTCCAATCTGCCATTTGCCTAGACACTCAAGTTCTTCATCGAGCACCCCGCGTTTCCCCTCTACCTTCTCAGCTTACCAAGAAATAGAAGCCAGAACCAAGCGGATGAAGAAGTGTCACCTATCGAAGAAAAGATGCCAGACGTCTCGCGGCTCGGGTTAAGCCAACAGAACAGACCTAATTCGAGACAGGACAAGCCCGGAGGGAGTAACATTCCGGTCCTCAGAAGGGAGAAGAGACGCAACCAAGTTGCTGCGGCGGCAGCAAATTTGGTGACTCGCAAAGACGTGGGCACTAAGGGTAGACCGGCCAAGGATCCAAGTTGGGATCCATACACGGGAGAACCTACAACGGCAGATAGGGGGAAGAAACAATCAACAACCCCAGCTCAATTTACACCGCCAGGAGTTAATACCCGTAGTGCTTCTGGACAACGATTCGGGAATGTTTCGAGTATCTCAGCGGCACCGAAAACTCAGCTTACTTTTGGAGAAAGGGTACGAAATCTGAAAAGCCCCACCTTGACAGTTGAAAGACCGGAATGGAAAGGGGCAAGTGGCCGTTCGACGTTCGTCACTCCGGTAGAGGATAAGCTTGATGTTGCTCCCCTCAATATTCCCCGAAAGAGCGAGAAAAGGGTTGCTTCTCCCCCTTTTAGGTCCCCTATTTCGCCTCAGAGTAGTAGTGAAATGGGCCCTGTCTCGCCTCCATTGTCAGATGGCGTCGATCCCCCAACCCGGACTGTTTTCTCAGATAACGGTGCCAGGAGCACACCACAACCAAGAAACTCTCCAGCTTCAGAAAATTTCTCTGATCCACTTTCCTCCAACCCGGTCTCTGCACCAAGAACCCAAGTTCGTGCGAATCTACCAGTTGAGCCTCGAGAACCACCGCCAGAAGCAATTTCGCCTGAAGAGCAACGATTTAGAGACCAATACAAACACATCGCTTTCGACAGGAACACCCCTGTAGAGCCATATGTCCAACCTCCATCACGCTTCAGCGTCTCTACCTACGCAACCTCCGCAGCCCACAGCACTCCGCGCCCCTCAACAGATACATTCGACAGACCACCGGTGCCCACCCCTTCCATGCCAACTCCACCGCAACAATTTGTCGTCCAACAACCATCATCTCCGATCATGAGCCGCAAAAAGCCCAAGGTCGGTGAAGGTCCACGATCAGGCGTAACACGGAAAGCCATCCCCGACTCCTCGCCAGTCTTCATCAGCATGCGCAAAGCAGATGCCTCGAAACGCGTTTCCAACATCGCGAAATCTCTCCCCATGTCACCTGCTGAAGCAGAGTCCCACGACTTGATCACATCTCTACAAGCACAGCTGGAGAATCTCTCGCATAGGAGAAATAATATCACAAAGAGCATACGGCAGATGACGGAGCTGATGCCTACGGATAGCGTGATGGTTAATGATGAAGTGCGGAGGAAACGCGAGGGAGAAAAGAGGAAGGTGGAAGGCTTGAGGGAGGAGGAGGCGGATGTTAGGAGGGAGGAACATGATATTGGGTTGAGATTGCATCGGGCATGGAAGAGGAAGGATAAGGAGGCTTTTTATGAACCTACCGGTCTTTGGGTTAGGAGGGTTACAGGTTGAGCCGCTACGGTATTAACGCGGCACTTCAGAATGAGCAGGGCTTGCTAGGGACTGGAAGGATACGGTTGGGAATGCAAGAGCTCTGAACGCAGGCATTCGGATTGGTTAATGCTGTAATGTAATTGTATTAGGCGACTTGGATGATATCATGTGGGAGTACTTTGGTTTGGGAAAGAGCGATGGGGCATAGCGAGCGATTCAATGGAATGAAATGATATTAATGCACTTCCAATCTACATCTACACATACATATCTCCGAATAAATCTCTCCATGCATGATATAGCTGGCAAGTGCCATTCCACCCCACGCTACACAGCTTCTATCTTCTTCCACTTCTTATCGAGAGCCAGGAGTTATATATATATATATAAAGATCAATAGCATTCTGGGAATCTTTTGGCAGTGAACCAAGCAAGATCGCACAATGGAATTCCATAGACCATGGTGAAGTTGCGTCATTCATACGTACATCTCTTCATCGAAGTTCACTGCTTTGCTTCTAGATAAACATTTGATCTTGAGGCAGTACCATAGCACGCGAATTTCAGGCTTTGGCAAATTTTCATCGGAAGCACAAAGTTTTTTGCCGTCAAAAAAATATCCGTTCGTGTTAACATGAAAAGCAAAGAGTTTCACCTTCGGATAGTGCTTTGAGCTTGTCGTGTATATATACCATTCTTTCTACTTCCAAGCAATTCGACACTGAGAAATATCCTCGAAGAAGACGGTACGTGGCAGACAACATTGCGGTCTGAAAATAGTGTTTGGCGGAGAAAGGGGCTCGGAATGAGGGAGAGGTTGTTTATTTTAGGGTCAAGTAGGGTTGCATAGTATGTATGGGTGGGGGTTTGGAATTTGTGGGATGAAGGGATTGAGAGGGGTGTGAATGCAGCTCTTTCGCTGTCACATTTCTTGTTTCTCGTTTCTTGCTCCCAAGAGAGAGCGCAAGTGAGCTTGGAGATAGAAATTTATAAATACAGCCTAGGGAGACAAGAGTTTCTCGTTCTGCAAGGAAGAGAGAGGAACTATGGATCCAGACATACTGTTTGCTGAGCATGGTATTTGGTGCTTGAGCCAGCGGTGAAAGGGTGCTTGACTTTCGGGATCTTTAGGGAAGGGAAGGTGCTATATTTCTCGTCGGAAATTAACGTGAATGGGGAAAGAACGGAAGGGGTGGGGTTTGTTGTCAAGAAAAAGTGTCTTGTCGAATTGGTGCTGTTGTTAGTCGCGGGTTCGGATGAGAATTTTGAAGGCATTTGCTAGGTAGGGAATGCGTGTCAAGTGCATGTAGTGTTTGCTCTTGCTATAGGGATAGGAGCAGTAACTTCCACCATTAAAGACCGGGGCGAGCCAGCTTGTTGCCCTCTGCTTTGTGGCCACGAGAGATGAACTCATATTCAGCTGGGATAACCTCTCTGCTTTTGTAGAAGTATATATATCATACTGAAGGCCTTTTATAACATGTCCCCCTCTATTCCCATTTCTTGGCTGTCCTACGTTCATTCCTAGTTCTTGTTACATGGCGTGGAATATCCTAATTGCGTCAAAATTCAATGGTTTATTTCTGTATCTGATACTAATCAAGATATCAAAATGAAAGATTCTGCTTTACTCTGAGTTGATTATCGTTCCTTCCTCGCTACGATAAAAGTAAGCAGCTGAATTGGTTTGATTTGCGAATGATATTATCGAGTCACATCGTTAGACACAATCCTAAGAAACATAATATAAAAATCTCGTAGCTCCAATATTTGTTCAAGTCCAGCAAGGAAATGGCCCATCTCTTACTATCACCAATATAGGAAAGGTCGCTGTGCATCAACAGTACTCACTATGGTACCTAGGTTTCTTACTTGAGATCATCGTCTTCCAAAGAAACAGGGCATTATGAGCTTGAGATTTTTGAATCAAGTTTCATTGCAAAGGCTATGTTGTTGTCAGATGCTTTCTCGCTGTAATTACGGCTCGTCGTTCATGCCTTTTTAACAAATGTCTCGTCTGGGATGTGTCATAATTCGGTTTATGATGGGGTAAGGTGGGGTGGAGGCATAATGGCTCCGTGGTGTAAGCTTCTAGTTCTTCCCTGCGACATATCTCTTGTCGTAGTCTCATAATCAAGGGTGCTCTATGAGTTCTACTGGAAAAGGGTATTAAGTACCTTTTCCTGTTCACTGAGCGTCCTTGAGGGAGTGGCGGAGACTGAAGGAGTCCTCACTCTGGTGAATACGATGTCAGGCAATCTCTTCTAATGCTTCTTGAATCGAAAGTTTAACAATTCCACCTATTCCCTTTGGTACTCCTACTTAATAGATTCACTCTTATATTGAGTGTGTGCTAACTATTCACGGCCAAGAAAGTTCGTTCGTTCGTTCATTCATCTATTCATCTATTCATCTATTCATCATGCCATATGAAAACCACTACAAAAGCTAGACAAATGTCCTTCAATATTTAGGTTAGCTTTCAAATGCGTCCGGATTTATTATGTCCAAGGGTTTTGCGTGTATCTTAGAGCATGTGTATGCCTAGCCTGTACTGGTAGCAGTGCCGTTTTGAGGGATGTTGTGGCATATTGTTTCTGATTACTTTGAATTGCCCGCGTTTATGAAAGGGATTGCAATCGCTTTGAAATGATGCGGTGATTGGCTTGCGGGTTCGTTTGGGGAGTCTCTACTACTATTCACGTTAGCAAGAAGATGGCCACGTTGACTAGTTGAGAATAACAACTAGGGATCCTATACCCATTAAGCCGACTTGGCACATGTGTATTCCAGCTTCAAAAAGAAGAAAACACCTGCAACTATTATTGCTGATTTCTTTGCGAATAGCACGAAGAGGAGCAGAAGCAGAAGTCGAGAACTTGCTAGTGAGTATTTGGGCCTAGATTGCTCTCCTCGCATAAGGTAAATGGGGGGTGGATACTTCGTACGTCGTACATTATACGAATCCCCTTGCTAGTGCAACCTTATAAATAGAGTATGCCGTGAAAGAAAATATACGTCACGCTTCATTTTCGTGACATACTAATCCTCTTTACTTCATTTGCTCTTATTATTGCCCATATAGTTATCTCTCTTTTGTTAGAATATAGTAAGTAAGCCTTTTTATTGCTAGATCAATTAGATTTATATAATCAGAGAGTAGATCTGACCCCTATTATTAGCATTCATAGAACTATGATTAGTTAGCAGTATAATGGGTTTGTCCGATGCCCCCACATCCCCTACTTCCGAAATACGCCATATGCAATGTCACATAAGTTCAGTTTTGTGAGGGCGATTGATGCTCCTGAGGGGATCTAATGATTGCATGCATAAAGGATCGAGATGGCCGTATATATACGCTCGTGCCTATAAATAGAAAACCCGCACAACTCGACCTCCCCGTCCACCTTCACATCTACTGGGAGAAGAAAAGCGTCTGATTATGTACAATACCCCTTACTGAAACCATTAGAGCTCCTTAAAACCACCTACTATAGTAGCACCGCTTATCGAACCACGATCTGAAAATAGCCTTCCTTCCTTGCGTATGTTGAGTTGAGGTGAGGCACAATGTACGTACAGTAGTGGCGATCCCACAATCCTTCTAGAACCTCAATCCTTCTAGAATCAAGGTAAAAATTGATTACAGGGTTTAAATGGATCGTTGTGCGGCATTTTAGAGTTGTATGGGGTTTGCTAAGGAGTATGGAGACTTTTAGCTATGTACATGGCTTGCCCAACTAGGTAGGTGGTCGAGGCTCGAGCGGCTTCCTTTACATTCGAAGGGGAAGATCTTGACATTAGAGGTTGTTAAAAGGAGGAGTATGCTTCAACTTTCATATCAAAACTAAACTTGCGCCGCTCGTTTTATCTTTGATGCCACTCAGTTATAGATTTTAGTCATCTATTTGACGAATTTTCACATTCATAATGTTTTCATTTTCAGTAATCACAACAACACCCTCTCGAATTCCTATTATCTTATTATTACTATCAAGCTATTTCACGCCCACTACATGTTCAGCAAACGATAGCTGTTTCTTCCCTAATGGCGGGCTAGCCAATTCCTACACAGCATGCTCGTCCACTGGCGCCAGCCACTCCTCTTGCTGTATAGACGGCGACGTCTGCACCAGTGCCGGGTATTGTGTTAGCAATTCCAAAGGATACGTATATCGAGGAGCGTGCACTGATAGCGATTGGGGAAATCCATGCCCTGATTATTGCTTGGCAAACACAAACTGTAAGTGCGCATGCGGAGTTTGTTGTAGTAATTTTCCATTCCCTCCACGATGTATCTGATAGCTCAGCAAGCTGACTTGGGATTTCCTTTGGTTGGAAAAGATGGGAATAGTAGTGCTGTTAAGGTTATTGCTTGTAATGCGGCTGATGACGATGGGACGTGGTGTTGTGCATATGACGGCAATTGCTGCGCATCAGAGACTTGGGCTCCAGTCTTCGGAACTGTGCTTGCAGGAGAAACTACGTCTTCAACCAGGGCTAGCAGCACATCATCTGCTGCATTTTCTGCGAGCCATACCGCGGGCGCATATCCATCTCCATCTTCCGCAGCCGCAGTGGGGATTATCGTCAATAGGTCACCCGCAACCTGCCAAACCGGTACATCGCCAACCTCAAATCCAAATAACAAGACAGCGACGATCGTTGGTGCTTCTGTCGGAGTACCGCTGGGTCTTCTCGCCCTAACATGCGCGATACTATTCATCATAGAGAGGAACAAGCGGAAGAGCATGGAGCGGGACACGACATGGGATCGTTTGAAGACAGTGTCTATGACCAGGCGGCCGGCGAGGACGTCGTGGGCGAGACAGCAACCGCTGACGCCACCGAGGCATGCACCAACTGGGGCGCCGGTCTATGTAAAGCAGTGGGAATCGTTGGATTGAGAATGAAGACTGGACTGTTGGGAGCATTACTTGCGTAGAAGGAAACAAAATGGGGGAAGAGCACGAGATTGTTATTTTCACACCTTCAAGGGGATGATGGGAATCGTAGACTCGACAGCAAGGTGCAGCAGTGTGGCTCTTGTTGAGGTTTGAAGGCAGCTGAAGGATGAGAGAAGCACCACGAAAGGTGCGAGCCGATATCGATCTACTTGATGATTGGGTCGAGAGGTAAGAAAGCCCATGGAAAACCGAGCACTGGCTCTCTGGATTCAACAATGATGCATTAGGTATGTAATCTATATTTCTCACTCACTTGTCCATCTAATTTCCAAAACCCTAAATAGCCATACTGACATTCAAGCAGCCTTTCTAGAAACAACTAAAGACCCCTCAACCACAAGCCCCTGTTCGACCATCCTATCTCTGGCCAACCTATCCGCCATCATCCGTCCCGCCATCCAAGAATCAAACCCCGCCGCCGGCATCCCTCCCCCCTCAACGCTACTAAAGCCCCACCACGTTAACCTCGCACACCTCAGCGCATCTATATCCAGCAACTCCCTCGTCCATTCCCACTCCCTCCACCTCTCCTCCCCATCCTTTCCACCCGAACCATTGGAATGAAAAGAAGCCACGCTCCCACTCCCACTCCAAATGGTCAAATCCAATTCCCCAAGCCCCACTAGCTCGTTTTTGATAAACGCGCAGAGTGTCAGCCAGCGCGCATCTACACCGCTATTACTATTGCTATCGGAAGCTAGTAAAGCAGGAATCTCCTTCGCAATCCGAAGATTCCTCACACACGCCCTAGCAGCCTGACTCCTATCGCCCCAAAATGCGAGTAGGGCCTCTGCATGCACGCCGAAATCCCAAAGCACGTCCTTGGCACCATACAACACCGGTTCCGCTTCTGCAAGCAGCTGCTTGCTCACGCGGAGAATCTCGGGGTAGATTGAAGGAGAGGGAAAGCCAGAGCGGAAATTATCGGTCAGGACTTTGTAGGTGGTGAGGTTGTGGGTCGGGCAGCGGCCGAAGGGGTAGAATGAGCTGGCAGAGTGGGATGGCAGGGAGGCGGTGTTGTAATAATAGCCGTTGTGCGGGATTTGCGTGGCTATGGTGTGGGCGCGGGCGGGGAGAAGGTAGGTGTATATTTTGAGGCGGAGTTCCAGGGGGAGGTCGAGGAAGCGGAATGAGGAGGGAGGGGCACGTGATGTGTTGCTGATGGATGTCGTGAGGCTGAGATCGACAGGCCCGGGCCTGGATCCGGGTTCCTGATCGGCGGTAACCATGGCCACGGCTTCGTGGGTCTCAGGGGAACTTTCTTGGAGCCGCAACGAGGTGTTTCGAAAGTCCGAGACTGAAATCGGAGTTGGAAGACATGATGACGGGGGAGCACGGGGATATAGGATGGCGACTTCGATATTGCGACAATTACTCATACACATGCTAGCTTTTTTGCGCCGATAGAAAATATTCAGTGATAACAATCCATCGGAGGATGGCGGCGCTTCCATCGGAGGAGAACGCGGCAGTGTGGCCCGACCGCTGGAGTGCATCATATCATGCACGCTAGACACCTGCATGCACGCTGCTTTCTCACTCCCCAACTCCCTACCGTAATTCAGAAGAGCGGTGACGGTGACGGTGATATGCTACGTAAGGTAGCGTTGATTTGCGGATCTTCTGTTGGGAATCCTTGAAATGAACTTTTTCAATGTGAAAGATAGGTCTACTGGACGGACTAGTTCGAGCTTGACCGCGATGTAGTTAGATTTGCAAGTATCGATATCTGACAAAACGAGAAAGTGATATCTGGAGGAAATAGGTAGATGAAGCAGATTTTGATTATTTAGAAAGAACGAAGAACCCAGCCTTCTTAAAGAACGCCCTGTAACACCAAACAAAAGTCGGGTCTCCTCCCGTCTCTAAACAAGACATGATTATCGTAAGCATGCAGAAGACATGATACACAACTTCAGCTTCTGCTCGTGTACCAATCAGCTGAAAACCAATCCATGAAAAAGAAAGACAATACCCATGTCGCCAATGTGGCGGAACTCCCATCCGGTTTCCCTATGCTACCATGAAGCTGACTGTGCTTGTACGAGGAAAAACATCAAATCGGAACAAAGATCATTTTGAAGCATCTGCAAAGCCCTGCATGAACCCTCCTCCCCAGATCCATCTTCCAATTACCTTTGAACCAGCATCTCTGACCGCAGAAAGTCTGCAAAACCTTTCTCAATAGACGCGGAAAATGCGGCGAAGAGCTCCATTGCGCTCGAGTGTGATGGCGGGCAGTGATGAATTTCCGAAGACACATCCAGACTCCGAATTCCTTTGATCGACAGCAACTCCCAGACCCAATTCAGCGACTCGTACTTCACATGTGCTAGAGTCTTGAAGTCTGCCATTGTATATTGTGGGAGGTTATCCCAACCAAGACTCGGACGTCCTCCTTCGACTACCAATCTCAAGCTCCCAATGCGCATATCATTGCTCAGGAACTCGCACAGGTTTCTCCACTCGCAGCGATCGTAGTCTCGGGTGTACACGGAGCCCTGTTTGACGAGGGCGATTTCATGTAGGAGGGGTCTGGTTTGCTTCGTCATGTTTGAGAAGAAGGGTACCATGGCTTCGATATCTCGGCCGAAGCTGAATGTATGAGAGCCATACAGCAAGTAAGAGGTTTCTTCGTAGATCTTGCGATTGACGCCCATAATGGAAGTATGCATTTCGGTGTTGGTGGTTAGGTGGTAGGTGGTTGATTGACTTCGCCGTGTTAGATCCCGTCCAATGATTCGGTAGCTGGTGCGACTTGGAATATCGTGACGCTTGTATGATTCGGGGTCTTCATTTCGAATCTCGAGTGTCTTGTTGCCGTTGTCGTTGAGAAGAAGCTGGTATATGGCGAGCCGGATTTCGCTTGGGATAAGCATGAGGGGAGATTGTTCGTCTGCCATTGTTGATATTTGATAGATAGCTTGCAAATAGTCTTGTTCTTGAGATATTCCGAACGTGTTGTTCTTGACGCTGAACACTCGAGGCAGCGAGGCAGTGGGGGAGCAAGTGAGTATCTAGGGGTAACAGTTTGGTAGAAGAGTGATTGGATTTTCGGCAGATCTTTAACCATCAAGGTGGGTATAGTTTCAAGCCATGCCCATGGTCCATGACTGCAGATACTGTATCCTAGACAAGGAGGGCCAGTCCGAGATAGGAGTGTAAGTAATCGTGGAGAGTGGGCGCAACGAGTCAACGACACGACTCGGAGGAGAAGCGTTACAGTACAAAGGAAAGATTAGAAGATCAAAGCGAGTGATGCAATACCTTACTATACGCACGATAGACTAGCGATTACGGAGAATTGCTTCCCGATAAGAGACTTGATACCGAAAAGTGCCGACCGCAAAGTAATCAGTAAGGTACTGATGGTACGTTATTCCGGGAGAAGGAATATTATAAAGACTAAATTCAAATTGAAGATATTGTTAACTCCTACAGTGTTTTACGGCCTTCCCCGCAAAAGAACTGCTTATGAACTCTTAGGCTCTTGATGTCCCTGCTACCTCCTAAAGGAAGCTGGGGAATTTACAAAGTGATATACACCCAACCCAGAGAACAGAACCAAGTCCGCATGCTGTACTTGCTTGTACATGATTCCTACTCCGTAGTGTGGTGGTCCAGCCAGCTCATTGAAGTCACGTGGAATGATCGCTTGGGCGGAAGTCTTGGCGAAATGGGCTTCATTCCATTCCATCATCTGCGCAACATCAAGATCAAGCTTTGCAACATCGCGATAATTCATTCAATCCATCGGTAAAGCGACCATTTAGGTCTTAGGAACTTTCATCTCTGTTCCTTTCTCTCTATAATCATATCCCGTTGTTCATGAGAAATTTGCGCCTAAGTCAAATATCAAAGTTGCTCATCCAGCCCAGCCACCTTGTTTTTCATCAAACACCAGCCATTTCCAAACAAACCCAACCTCCCATAATGTGAATCTCAGACCGGATAACTACGTATATTATACCTCCTCTGGTTTTCTGGTAAGTGATCTTCTTCATACTCTGACCATCTTCAAATCGCAATCCCGCGCAAGTACGAAGTATCCCTTGTTCTCTCGCGATTTGTCCCTGTCCACATATTTTCAACATGCGTCTCAATACCTCAAGCGCCTCGCTATTTGCGCTATCCTCTCTTTTCTGTTTCACGAGCGCATTGCCATTCTTTCACAAAAGAACAGTTCAATTCGAACCTCTCGTCAAGAGGGCATCATATTCTGTGGTCGCTGTAGATGGTGGTTCGACTTCCACCGCAAATGGGTCCCCAGCAGTGTCTCCAACAACCATAATATCCACACTGATCGAGACAAAAACCGCGGCTGCGAAGACCGTTGTGGAAACAGATAGCGTTACACAACCAGCAGTCACCGACTACATAGTCTCTACGAAAACGATTGAGGGACCGGACCATACAAACACTGTCCTTGTAACCCTCACGCCATCTCCAAGCGCAACTACTGTCATATCGACGGGGTACTCAATAATTAATGTCGATTCGCCTCCCGTCACGGTCACAGTCCCAGCCTCAACTCCGAGTTCATCAACAAGCTCTTCATCGACGCCGGCTTCCAAATCTTCGCAAAGCGACTCCAAATCTGCGATCAGTCCAACCTCCTCAACCACATCTACATCAACCACCAGCTCGCACACCTCTGCATCTGCGACCTCGTCGGAATCAACTGTCTCGACATCTTCATTTTCGTCGACAATCAGCAGCAGCAGCAGCAGCAGCAGCAGTGGCAGCAGCTCCTCAAGCTCTGCTCTACAAACCCCTACTTCAACAAGTAGCTCTTCGAGCTCAATTTCGCCCACAACCACATCCTCTGCTACCGTTGAGACGACTTCGAGCTCGATACTGAGCACCTCCAGCTATATCAGCACCTTCAGCTCAAGCTCTGTTACCTCCACATCCTCAAAGTCGTACGATGATGGCCAGTGGCACACAAGCTATGCCCCATGTCGAATTCGACCGCTACAGCGACTGTTGTCACACAGTCTTCTCAAACAACATCAACGTTAACCCTGCCAGATCTAGTATCTACAGCATTAGCGGAAGTACCTGTTCCTGAAAACAGCGTACCTGGTGTCGAGTCAAGAAGCGAGCTGGAGACACTCCAAATCTCTCAAGCAGGCTTCAAGAGGGACTCGGTAGAAAGAAAGGCTCTATGGAGCGTAATTAGATCATTATTCGTATAATGATCTTAGAATGTATTTTTATGGGAGGGACATGATCGGCATAGGAAAGCGCCCCAAGAGCTGGAGAGCGCAGCATTTACATCGGAGTTAATGAAGCTTGGAACGACGGAATGTCATAATGTCATAATATATCCATAGAAGAGAAAAATGAGAAATGAAAATAATAACTACTTATTGTATTTGCCATGTGATCAATCAATACCAAACACGTAGGTAGGGTAGGTAACAATGTATTTTTATATGGCACAGACTAGCGGCTCATGACGGTAACCTGTAGCGAAGCTGGTCCTCTCGAAATCAACACCTCAACCTCCGTTCTTGAACTACGTCCCACAACATCAATGACTACTGTCTAAGCTTGCCAGGCCATTGAGCACATCGTCACAACTGAATCTTCACCATGTCCAGTCCTCCAGCGGTAGAAGACCAAGCAAGACTGCTGGAAGATGCACTGGTAGTTGTAAGGCAGCAGACGCATCTGATGCGCAAATGCCTTGAGACGCCGGGAAAGCTCATGGATGCGCTGAAGTGCAGGTAGGATATTGCCCTATTCATAAGCATCATTGTGCCGTTATCTCTGCAATATGCGCAGCCTGCTGCTCCTGATCTCGTGCTGACGGACGATCCAACATACAGCTCCACCCTTGTTTCTGAGCTTCGAACAAGCAGTCTCGGGCCCAAACAGTACTATGAGTTATACATGGCTGTGTTCGATGCTTTGCGACACCTTTCCGCTTACCTGAAAGACTCCCACCCAGTCAACCATCTCGCCGACCTATACGAGCTTGTCCAATATGCGGGAAACATAATACCTCGATTATACCTAATGATAACAGTCGGCACTGTATACATGTCAATTCCAGAAGCGCCGGTCAAGGAGATTATGAAGGACATGATGGAGATGAGTAGGGGCGTCCAGCATCCAATTCGAGGTCTCTTCTTGCGATACTACCTCTCGGGGCAAGCTCGAGAGAACCTTCCAATGGGGCCCGGTGATGGACCTGAAGGCAACCTTCAAGACTCGATCAGTTTTAGTTTGACGAATTTTGTGGAGATGAACAAGCTTTGGGTGCGGTTACAACACCAAGGACACTCTAGAGAGCGAGAGCTTAGAACACAGGAGCGGAAAGAGCTCCAATTGCTTGTAGGAAATAATCTTGTTCGGCTGAGCCAGTTGGTGGACCTCGAGACATACAAGAACGTCATATTGCAACCTTTGCTAGAACAGGTTGTGCAATGTCGTGATGTACTAGCTCAGGAATACCTTTTGGAAGTCATTACGCAGGTCTTCCCCGACGAATTCCACCTACATACTCTCGACCAGTTTCTAGCAGCAGTCTCTCGCCTCAACCCTCACGTCAATGTAAAAGTTATAGTGATTGCTTTGATGGATAGGTTATCATCATACGCAGCAAGGGAATCAGAAGCCAACCCCTCAGAGGATCGCGAAAAGTTGGAGGAAGACGCAGTCGAGAAGCTCCTGGAGAAGGTACGGGTAGATAATGAAAAGAAGGCTGAAACGCCTGCTGCAACAGAGCCAAATGGCGAACATCCCGCATCAGAGACCAATGGAGATAGTAAAGAGGCATCTACAAAGCCAGCTCCTCCAGACACAGAAACCCCGAAAACAGAAGAAACACCAGCGGACCCCAAATCCGAGCCTGCCGATGGCACCGATGGAGGTGACGAGAAGAAAAATAAGGGTATTCCTGACGGCATCAAGCTTTATGAGATATTCTTCGAACAAGTAATGAACCTGGTCAATGCTCAACATCTTCCAATTCAAGACACCACTGCCCTTTTGGTGTCCCTGGCAAATCTAGCACTGAACATTTACCCCGATCGCCTCGATTACATCGACCAAGTTCTCGAATACGCAAACCAGAAGGTCAAGCAGCACGTCAATAGTGCTGACCTTCATTCTCAAGAAGCGCAAACACATCTCCTCAACCTCCTTCTGGCCCCAATGAAATCTTACGTCTCTCTATTTACCGCTCTTGCCCTCCCCACATACATCCCACTTCTCCACTCGCAAACATACCCAACACGAAGAGCTGTAGCTGGTGAGGTTGCACGCAGTTTACAACGTAATAATACCAAGATATCTACGCTCTCCGCACTGGAAGGCGTTCTTGAAATTTTGAAGGTCCTTATCAAAGAGGGCACCCAGCAACCTGCTGGCTACCCAGGAGTGTCTCAACGAAAAGCCATCGAGACTGACGAGACAATTGAAGAGCAAGGCTGGCTTGCCCGGATAGTCCATCTCATCCATAGCGATAATAACGACACTCAATTCAAGCTGCTGCAAATGACAAGGAAGGCGTACGCAGAAGGCAATGAGCGAGTCAAGTTTACAACTCCTGCGTTAATGACTTCGGCAATGAAACTGGCAAGAAAATTCAAGTCAAGAGAGCACTACGACGACAACTGGGAATCGCAGTTATCAGCGCTCTACAAGTTTATGCACGCATCGCTTTCGACTCTCAATACTCGGGTCCCGGGAGCGGCTGAGCTGTGCATACGCCAGTTTGTGGCCTGCGGTCAAATTGCCGACCAAACTGGACCCGAAGCTGTCAGTTACGAGTTCTTCGTGCAAGCTTTCACAATTTATGAAGAGCAGATCAGCGATTCGAGAGCACAGTTCCAGGTTGTGTGCATAATTGCAGGAGCATTGCATGATAGCCGGAATTTCAGCAGAGAGAATTACGACGCCTTAATTACGAAGTGCGCTCAACACGGGAGTAAGCTGCTGAAGAAGCCGGATCAATGCAGAGCTGTGTACCTGGCCAGCCATTTATGGTGGGCAGTACCAATCACTGCCAAGGGTGAGGCAGAAGACGAGAAAGATGTAAGTTTGAGATCCCAAAAGCTAACGAACTATACTAACATTGATAGCTGTATCGTGACGGCAAGCGGGTTCTCGAGTGCCTTCAACGCGCTCTACGTGTTGCGGATACATGTATGGACACGGCCGTATCAGTTGAACTCTTTGTTGAAATTCTGAATCGCTATGTCTACTATTTCGATCAACAAAATGATGCCGTAAGTCCTGGGATACTCCCTATCTGCTCTAGAAGTTTAATTGACCAATATAGATCACCACCAAATACCTCAATGGCCTCATTGAGCTCATCCACTCAAATGTAGCAACTAACCAAGAGTCCGCAACTATGGATCATCCCAAACGCCATTTCCAACGGACGATAGATCTAATTGCATCGAGGGAGTATGAAGGGGTGATTACAGCAGCTCCGAAATAGGGGGTCGATTGAGTGGTATGGCAGACGAGAGAAGATGGCAATCCCCATTTTGGTGTAAGATTCAGGGGTAGAACTTTGGCGAATCCTCACAATGCTGGGATTGTATATTCATTGCTAGCGTGGCAAACGAAGCGCGATGATTTGGAAGGGTCATTCATACTCTTTTGAGTGACGGGCAAGGCTTTATGTAATATTCAAGAGAAGAAGATATAAAACAGGAGACGTAGTGACCACCATGTGATCGGATCAAGTGGAATTGATATAAAAGTGAAGCATGATGTCGATGATTGCAATATTGCCTTGAAAATACTATTTATGTATTCTGTAAATTGTTCCGAGCAGATGAATGTATTAACTCGCTGGTTCTCGCTCAGACTTCCGTGTTGAGTCGCAAACGTCAGCCGTTCCGTATCTATCAATGCTAGCCGTACTAGGACGTCGACTTCAGGAGAACCAACATTGTACAAATAAAACCCACCCTCAACACTCTTTACAGTACAGTACCGAATTAATCAATCGTATGATGCGGCTCGAATCCCAGCTGGCCTGACGAGTGACGAGCGATCGACACGCATTTCCTAACTCCTTAACCAGCCTGCTGCGGGCGTCCATCCGCCATTCCATTCAAGATGCCGTCCGACGAGAAACCCTACACGTACGAAGCACTGCCTATCCCTACCTACGAAGAAGCCATCGGCTCCTCCTCGCGCACCTCCTCTCTCAACGAGAGCAGCGAGCCCGCCGAACGGGAAGGCCTCCTGGGTCCGGATGCCTTGGGCAGAACCCCCGTGCCTACACGGCGAGCTGGATACCGGCCGCCACCTACAGAGGAAAGCACGTCTAACCGCGGCAGTCTCGAACAACATGATGCGTTTCTTGGACGGCGGGAGAGCGAGGACTCCGAGGTGGGCATGGTAAGGGGGGAGATTGAGGAGATGGAGCTGGAGGAGCCGGGGGGGCCGCAGAGTACGTGGGGGAAGCGGATATCGAATCTTTCGCGGTCTCTCTCGTCGATACATTTACCATTTCGATGGAAGTGGAGGATACCGGACGGACTGCGGGAATGGATAAGTCTCGATTTTAATATCTGTCTCATATTGGCGCGGATCTTTGCTATCTTGCTTATTATGGGCGTGGTGTATCTGTTGTTCGTCAGTGGGGTTTTCACGACGCGCATGTCGGCGCAGATGTTCGATCCGGAAAGTGTGAGGATGTATGTGCAAAGCATGATGGATTCTGCGCGGATAGAGCAGCATTTGAAGGTGGTGACGCAGACGGATCATAATGCAGGGACAGAAGGCGATTATGTTCTAGCGCAGTACGTGGAGCAGTTTTTCTTGTCAAATGGATTGGAGGATGTAAAGATGGACGAATATGAGGTTTATTTGAATTATCCCAAGGAAGGAGGGAGGAAAGTGGATATTTTGGGAGATGATGGTGCTATTACTTGGACGGCGCAGATTGAGGAAGATCCAGTGTATACCGATCCTCCTAGACAGCAGACGCCGGTTTTTCACGGACTTTCAAGAGCAGGAGACGTTACAGGGCCACTAATATATGCGAATTACGGATCAAAGGAGGACTACAAGAGACTATACGATAGTGGGATCGAGACGAAGGGCGCCATTGCATTGGTACGGTATTATGGAACCCAGACGGATAGGGCAATGAAGGTCAAGGGGGCGGAAATGGCAGGATTTGCGGGGTGTATTATATACAGCGATCCGGCGGACGATTCTCAGGGACCTCCCGCTCCAAATGGGAGAGCGTTACCCGAAGACGGCGTCCAGCGAGGTTCTGTTGCCCTAACGAGCTGGATTGTGGGTGATGTTCTTACTCCTGGGTGGGCGAGCACAAAAGACGCTGAACGGGTATCGAAAACCCACAATCCTGGATTGGTGAACATTCCCAGTATTCCACTCTCCTGGGGTGATGCGCAAAAATTACTTCAGGCCATCCAGGGACATGGACAGCAAGTCCCAGATGAGTGGAAAGGTGCTGGTGTTGATCCATATTGGTCGGGGGACCAATCCTCGCCAAAAGTCCATCTCGTGAATGAACAAGACGAGAATGAGAAGCAGAAAATATGGAATGTCATGGGCCAGATCACCGGGATAGAGCAAAATGAGAAAGCCATCATAATCGGGAACCACCGAGATGCTTGGGTCTTTGGTGCTACGGATCCAGGATCTGGGACGGCAGTCATGCTTGAAGTCATTCACATCTTCGGAGATCTCATGGCGAGAGGTTGGAGACCCCTTCGGACTATTATATTTGCGTCTTGGGATGCCGAGGAATATAATCTGATAGGCTCAACCGAGTACGTCGAAAAAAATATTGAGCAGCTGCGTAAAGACGCATTTATCTATATCAATGTGGATGTAGCTGTAGGTGGAACGGAATTCAAGGCCGCTGGAAGCCCAATTTTTAAGAGAGCGCTTATGGAAACTCTTGCCAGGGTATCTGATCCTATAAAAAACGAAACCTTGAAGGATATCTGGGAAAACCGAGGCGATCAGCTTACTGGGTTGGGTGCTGGCAGTGATTATGTTGCTTTCCAAGATATTGCAGGAACGTCTAGCATTGACATGGGATTCGACGGGGACTCTCATTACCCATACCACTCTGCGTACGACAACTTCGAATGGATGCTACGTGTAGGAGATCCAGGATTTATATTTCACAACATGCTCGCGCAAGTTTGGGGGCTTTTGATTCTCGAATTCTCCGACAAGTTAGTCATGCCTTTCGACATGTCAGCCTACTCGGCATCCTTGATAGCCTGGTCGATGGATCTCGAGAACTGGGCCGAGAGCAAGGGTGCAAACCAAGCTGGGAATCCGACGTGGAGCACGGATTCTCTACGTGAAGCAGTGCTACAGTTCGCGAGAGATGCAAAGCAGTTTGAGAAGTGGGAGTTGGAATGGGATGCAATGGTGCTTGGCGGCAATGGCTTTGAGAGTAACATTCTGGCTGCGCATAGGAAGAGCCATAATACGCGCATGGCGAATTTCGAGACCCACTTGTTGGATCTAGAAGAAGGTGGTGGCGTAAGTTCTTTCCTCACATATTCCTCCCATATTTCCGCTACCCTTCATTTACTGACGGCAATAGATCCCCAACCGCACGCAATACAAACATGTCGTCTTCGGCCCGGACCTCTGGTCCGGCTACGACTCAGCCATGTTCCCGGCTGTCCGCGACGCAGTGGTAGCGGAAGACTGGGCGCTGGCCCAGCAGCAGGTCGAGAAGGCGGCGGCGATTATCATGAAAGCTAGTAAGAAGCTGAATGGGAATATATAGATGTGAGGGAGAGTCAGCGTAGCATAGGTGGGATGTGTGAGGGATTGTATATATTTCAGCGTAGGATATGGGGGTTTTACATATTTGGCGTTTGGGGGGCATTAATCGGCATGGCAGCTAGCTAGCTTGGAAAGCGCTGTTGTACGTACTGTACCCACGGCTGGTTTTATTCAAAGAAGGAATTTACATATCAGTTCTCGTTTGTTCAAATCATGCCACGTTTTGAGAAAGGGGTGTACGTTTCTTTGACTTTTTGTTACATAGGAGGGAGCTCGTAAGGCAAGCAAGCGCTTGACGAAGGTAGCCCCTTTCCTTTCCCGCTCATACTCTGCTGTCTACTTTAGGAACCATACCTTTCTCTACATCGTCGAATTTTTTTGCGTATCTCTTCGATCTTCATTGCATGACTCAAACTTGGTTTGTAGGTATTGATGTTTAGACACTAATAGGTCACAAATGAGAAGTGATATCCGTAATTGTACCCCCCCTTGAAGAAGCGGCAAGCGGCGGTGGAGTTGGAAAAGGACGAGGACGAGGACGAGGGCATATGGATGGAAACGCAGGAGCATATGACACGGAAATGGATGAAAGACTAGGATTAATGATAGTGTGATCATCAATGAGATTGGTTGGGAACTTGAGGTTATGACACGAACGAATAAACTATCCTCACACCAATTCAACCTTAATCTAATTGTACAAATCACTATAGGAAAGCAGAATAGACAGCAAAGAGCACTCTTGATAGTAGTTTGGGGGGGGAAGCCCAATATGGTTGGCCTAAAGTACTTCAGAAGAAGTGATGGGTTGTTTACCTTCCTCACTAGTTCAGCTATAATACAACATACTTCTTTCGCCTCACCTCTCGCGCATGGGACCGCCCTGCGTGTAAACTGTAGTACGAGTACTACCTTAGGTTGTATAGAGGCGGAACGCGAGTGCTGACTAGAAGATAGTACAGGCCCATAGACTTCCGTTCCTGAACTCGAGAGCCGCGTATGCGACCTGATGTGCCCCCTTCCCCTGGCACCCCCCACAGGCTTTGGTTGAGAAGTAGCTAGCTCGGGGATATTCCACGCTGGGGGAGAAGGAGTGTCGGTGGGTACGCTGTTACTGTAACTGTGGCCGTGACCGGCGGTAGGGCTTGGAGAGTGCGTTTGATCATGTTGTTACTATATGACCAAACTATTTATTAAAAGTCAAAGCGATGTCATCACTTTGATACTAGGCGTAGATCTATCGGAAATTTCTCTTTTGAATTGAAAAATACGCTTGCAATATTTATGTGTTCAACCCCCTCCCCTACCTATCTCCAACGCGAAGTACCGCTTACAAGTATATCAGCATGCACGCCACTTCTTTCGATTGATCCTTCAGGATCCGCTCGCTGCCTTCCTCATGCAAGTGTCAGTGTTACTTTCCTAATACAGAAGCTAGTCCGATGACATCGTTATGGGGTATATATACTATGACCTAAAAAGTGAAACTGCATCCACCAGCATCTTTCCCTCCACAATATGCTTGTACAGGACTTATATGGATCCCACCAGCCGGAAACATCATCCTCTATCTAGTAGATACATAAAAGAAAATACATATTTTAAACAGCAAGCTTTCTAAAAATAATCGCATACTGCTTCGTGATGCAACCCAAGTCTAGTCGATCGAAACTCTTCTTTTCGCGACATATCGCTCGTGTTGATCTTGTCAATTTGATTAGCTCTGTACTTTATGTACTGCTTGCAGGCCTGAAAGTCATAATTGCCTCCACGACATCGAAATATAGGAACAGACTAGCCTAAACAAGCACTTCTTCTTTAACATCTACTCATCGAATCACCTTTTAAAGGACAGGAGGGAGTATTCAAGCAATCTACTGTATGATTATGTTATGTCACAACTTGAGACAATGATAACAATAATATAAAAGACATCATTCGAAAGAAAAGGATAGAAATAAAAATAACATTCATAACAAGGGTATGCAAAAGAAATGCTTGCAAGTACAAGAAGGGAATGGTATGCAATTCGTATCATATACTATTTTTATGCACTGTAAATCCCCAGGTACTGTACCCCTATATCTTACTATAAGCCCAAAATTCCCAAAAATATACTGACTGATATCCAACGTCAATGAATACCCGCTTTCGCAAGGTATTGTACGAGTAAAAGAACCGAGGCCCCCCATCCCCCCCAACCAAAACGCCATTGCTATGCACAGACAGAACCTCTGCCGTTTCTATATATAAACTTGACCTCAACCATTACTCAACCAAAGCGCCGGAACCCCTCAACGCCCAAAGTAGGCACTTCAACCCACCGCAACGATGGCACGCCTTCTGTTCGTCTTCTCTCCACAAAATTATTACACTCTCCTACTATAAGCGCCCATTCTGCCAGTGCTCGGCCGGCGTACTTTGCGCGCGCGGCTTTCTCGGCGCTTTTGGGCACGACGCCGTTGATTATATCCGCTTCGTTGACGGCGCTGGGATCTTTAGGCAAGATTTCATTGCTGATTCCTGGAACTCTCGCTCCTAGCCAAGCATGCGCAGGAGCTGGTAATCGAGGAGGGGAAAGACGTCGTTCAGCGCCTATGTTAAAAGTTGGTCCTCCGCGCATGTTGCCGTTTTGTGTTTGTCCTTGCTGGGGCTTGTCAAACTGCTGGCTCCATTCAAGGCTAAATTTGAAGCAGAATGCTCGGTGGGTGGATGTTGCGGGTGGAGTCTCGCTGTCTGAGCTGGAAGTCTGGGGGTGTAATTGTGGTCGGGTCCGGGCCATTGCTGTTTCGCGGCGGGCTTCTTCGAGGGTTTGAGTTTTCGTGGGGCTGCCTCTTCCATTTGTTGGTGATGAGGCGGCAGCGGGTTCGGGTAAAGACAGAGAGAGAGGTAGAGTTCTACCCATGAATGTCCAACGCTTTTTGTTTGGCCCTGTGGATGATACATAATCGGAAGTTAGCTTGGGATTCGCGGAATCTGCCGTCTCGAGTTTTGTGAGGCTGGTGGTCAATGAAGAATTTCGCTTGTAAGCGGTGGGTTGTGTGGTTCCAGGAGTGTTGTTAGAAGGCATGATCCCGTCGAAGCCTAGGAGGCTCGCAGCAGGGGATTGGTTATCATTGCGAATGATAAGAAGGCGTCGCCCGGGAGCGGGGTGGCATGGTGCTGTTGATGGAGGTAACATGCGTGCTTTCTCGGCAGTTAGTTTCAGGTGGAGGTAATGGGCCCAGGTGGACTTGATCCTGGTTGAGACTGTTTTATAGATTTGCCTGTATTTTGTTAGTAATTAAGTTGCAGGAAGATCAATTCATTGACGTACGTATCGAGATCAGTGGCTTCTCCATCATCCCGACAAAGTCGCCAACACAGCAGGCGCATGTAATATGCCCTGACCATCGGACACCAGTGATTGAAGAATCTATAAAAGGTATCTTCAGTCAAAAGCCACTCGAAGCACATGACCTCCTTTCGGTGCTCGTCGCTCGTAATTAAATTCCAAGCTCCGTACAGAAAGGCGAAGAGACGAATCTCAGACATGGTATTCTCACTCTCAAGTATTTTCTTGCATACATCCATCCAAAAGTACCAGTCAATAAAGTCAGACTCTAATCCATTTGCAAGATGGAACCGAACAAATATGTTCAAAGCCTCTTCCATAAAATCGCACAACACAAAGCAAGCGTTATGGTCAAAAAGGGAAGTTTTCCGAGCCGCTGCTCGCATCATACTGCCAAACGCCTCTGCAAATGTCGTCCTAGCAAGGTCATAATCGGAGGGTCGTTCGGATATAAAATCCCGCAAAAGCATGATCAATCGATTCTCAGCCATTAGCCTTGTAGAATTGTTTGACGGTAATGGGAGGGCCGCTGCGCTAGCATCCGCTCCAGCTAGAACATCGTCAAATGTAATTGGAAGCGGTTCGGCTGCCGGCTGTCGATGGATTGTAGCGTCCAATGCCGTCAAGATCTGCGCCTGTACTAATACAAAACCTTGAGAATGTTAGGATGGAATACTTGACGTGTAATGAAGAACATACCTGGAGCGCGAGCTTTGCCCACCAGAGAGAGATCTGAGGGCAAAAATTCCTCGGCCAGTATGTGATAATGTTTTGCAAATACGAAAAACAAATCACTATCTCTGCCACACCAACGAGCCGTCCAAGGACCATAGAACGGAATTTTTGACACCATTATCGCCAGTTCGGGAGTCTGACGTAAATGAGCAGCCATGGTTTTCGGTGATGTCCACCCCAAGCAATGGATATGGGACGGAAAAGCACCAATCACGTCATCCAGATCGACCTTATTGGGTCTCCTAGGCATCCCAAGCTCGTCTGCCACCCTTCGAAGCATATCGGCTTGCAATTTCCATACCCTAACCAATACTTCGGCCACTCCAGGCACAAAAAAGAAAGCATACGCAGCGGCTTTCCCACAAAATGTCACAAGACTTGCCGGGGCATGTCTAAGGGACATTTTATCAACCACAAAGCTCATTTGACCAAGTAGATTCTGGATGAACAAATTACGAACATTGTGATAGACTGATTCTGTAAGAAACTGAGTGACCGAAGAGTTCAGAGAAGCGGATGATTTCTTCTTCGACATAGTGGAAGGGTGTTCAGGAGACCGACTCGGAGACCGTTCTGATAGGGGAGCAAAAACTGACGGGGCTAACCTCCATTCTGGCCTAGTCATAATTGCATAACATGCATCTAGCAGTACTGGGCGATCTACACCACTGACTGTTTGGTTTTGCCTTCCATCTAGAACCTCCAGAAGCCCAGCCCACCACTTGTTCAAGATTATAATTCGCCTATCCAGATCTTCGGGGCGCAGGGTCTTGTTGGAAGGATGGGAGGCGTGATTTCGGAGAAAGGGTAAGAGTGATGACCTAACCACATTCGTCTTCAATGACCATGTTTTGGCTTGGAATTTTGCAAAATCATTTTCTATTGACCGAAAGGCTGACCATAATTCATCTCTCCGCTTAGGAGCATCCCCCAGACTTTGGAGTTTTTCGGCTGAAGGTGCTTTCGGAATAGGGGGAATTTTATCAGTTGATGTCCTAGGTGTTGACCGGGTGTCCATGGAGCTGCCCGGAAGGCTGCTCGTGGACGAGTTTGCGGAAGTAAAGGTTGTGAAATTCATGAGTACACTTTGCGGTCTCTGCTTCATTTTCATCAATGAGGAACCCATTTTCGCAAGTTTCGGGGTGGTGTCAGGGCTTTTATTAGAGGGGGCTTTGTCGAGCCTGGTGCCCAGTCCTAGAGACCGACGAGAGATTGGCCTGGGCCTCGCATTGCCCGATGTACTCGCCTCTTCCACAGCTTGTCCATCTTTATCTATTTCCTTCCCGGGTATCCGGTTTGGAGATGGGGACCTTGACGAGGCCATCCATGACTTCCGAGCGAATGTTGCAAAGGACGCCGAGACAGACTTGTCACGAAATGATTTCGAAATGGAAGGAACTGGAGGAGCATCGGCTGGTGTTGTGTTGTGCGGGTCCGGAGCACTCTGCCGCTCTGGTGATCCCCCCTTGACCTTTTGTATCCAGGATTTGGGCCGAGCGACCAAGGACTTTCTCCTGCCTACTCTCTCCAACTTTGGACGTTCCTCCTGTTGGTCCTTCGACAGTGGAAGGCCAGTCTTCTCTTCCTTCTTCTTCTTCTTCAATGCCCCATTTTCTCCAACAGATTCCGGAGGAATGTCCGCCGATACTATCCTTTGTAGTTCTTTCTCTGACTGGATCTGAGGTTCCAGCTCCGTTAAACAGCTAAAACTCGCAGACCGGAGGAGTATTTCATCAGGCCTTGTCTCCGGTCGTTGATACGGTTCGAATTTGATCAACTCGGGCAGATTTGGCGAGGAGTGCGATCGAGGAAATGTAGGATTGGAGTGGGAGACCGGAGACATGGTCATTGCCATACCGCGAGCGAGAGAACGAGGGTGGTCCACCTAGGCAGTCATTATAGATTCGAACAGCGCGTTTGGTCGGATCATTGAGATCAGTCAACCAGTCGATGGCGGGTGAGGATGAGAGTAGCGACGTCTGACCAGCAGAGCAATTTGGCGTTCCCTGGTGAGGCTGACGACGGGGTAAGAGCACGTTCCTGAATATGGACTGTATGGTGTGGAACTCAGTCGTGTGCAGGGTGGTTGTGGATGTGAAACAGCACCGAGCGGAACCCTGATTAACTCCGTACAAATATCACGGTGGAGAGAGGCGTGAATAACAAAATTGGCAGTAATTTTGGACAGGACGGGTAAATAGAGAAGTAGTGTATGGTATCAGGATTGCAAACGCTTGAAACGAGAGTAAATAGGTACGGACAATAGAAAGGATTATATTATGGAGTACGGTGTTATTGTGGGTGAGGAGAAAAGAGACAATACTGCTTCTCTTAGTTTCCCTGTACGGCGCCGTCGACACCGTCAAGTCGGGTTATCGGCCTCGCACATAAGGGAGGGACCAGCGCTAGTACTAGACAAGCTAGACCCCACATTGAGCGGCGTCTATTGCTAGTGGTTAGTAGGCAATTTACCTGGGTATTGACCCTTATGGGTCTATTTTTAAGTGCATCAAAAGCGGCACTTGAGTTGTTGATAATTATTAATAATCACGAAATATAGTATAGGGGAATTGCCTCATGCAGGTAAGAAGCTCGATCTGGCTACTGTAGGTATACGAAGTGTTACGGCATGCCTTCGTATCTCAGATCACGTACGGAGGTACAGTACAGTAGCAATCTGCTTGCCACCCCGCCCAGCGGCGTTCCTATTCATCTTGGAGGAACCTTCAGCTCGACGTGTATCTCGCAAATAGATCGTGGGTGATACGTCTACGGGGAAACGGCTCTCGTATAGAATTCCAATTGACTCGGAACGTTTCGTGGGACAGATTTAATATATTAAGCTTGTTTTGGTCCTCTACATAGACTACATCCTCTATCTCAAACCTGGGGCGACAACCACCGGGGTCATTCGGACTCATCCCACCTGTCTTGTAGAGATCTAGAGGCTCAAAACGGGTGATCTATAGATTGCCGTTAGTTAGCCACGAATATGCATTCTATTCTCTTCGAATATGCCTCATCGTAGTCATAGGTCATGTTTCTCATCTCAATCCTTTTAGTGATCAATTCATTCTGCAGCAGAACGCCATCTTGTCATTTCCCATCAATTTTGTCAATTCTCCCGAGTCATGTCTTTTCGTCTCTGCTCCAGCCTCCAAGCCAAGTCCTCCGACACGGCGCTGCATACTCTACAGAAGTTCTCGCGATACTCAAGGTACCGGTACTCCGTACCGTACGGTATGGTATTTTCGAGATACCTCCGAAAGTGTCAGGTGCTATATCCTGTCACTGTTTTACAACCCTCATGCGGACTTTGTTGTTCAGCGCTGCCACAAGACAGCATCCTTTGCAGCAAGAAAGGACTAATCCTAATAATAACAAAAGTACCCACGGAATGAAAAATAAACAAACGTGGAAGATTTTGCATGTAACTTGGCCTTGGCTTGACTGGGTAAGGTAAGACAATCGAGCCCCTGAGTTAATGACTCGGCATTAGTAACTATTCCGGTGCCGAATATGTTACGCCACGGCATCATAACGGTACTAAATATGAAAAAGTACGGAAAGTTTTGAGCTTATCCCTATATAATTCATCCCTATGTAATTGGTATTCAATACCACTTAAGATCCTGATCCAATATACACAATAAGAACGGGGTCACATATTTTGATATCACGTGGGTCACTATCTATGGATGAGATCCCCCCTGTATTTAAAACATGACTCCTGGCAACAATTGATTAATGAATACTCTACAGAGTAAAATGCCTATAAAATACACACCGCTGCTTTCATAGCTGGATTATCAACTCTTATCTCATAAGGTTCATCCAGCTGCTCCCACCATAGCCTTTTCTCGGAGCATCATAGCATGCCCAAAACAGCACTAGCAGCGGCCGCCTACGCCGAAGCAACTTGAGAGCTGAGCTTCCACAGCCTTGCCATCCATCATCGCTGTGGGTAACACTCAACAACACTGTTCAACCCCATCTTACCTGGTTTACTCTGCAACATTCAGGTACTCGTAAACCCAAAATATACGTCCCATCCCCTTCATCTCCTACCATGGATTCTCTTCCTACCGAGATCCTAGGGCTGGTCCTCCGGTTCAACGTAGACATGTGCCGGCACGACAAGAACCTGGTCCTCCCACTTCGACTCGTCTGCAAGGCATTCGATGCTGCCCTTAAACCATACATATTCAGGACTGTGCAGCTGGAGTTTTCGCGGTTCTTGAAGGATGCTACGCCGAATACAGACAGCCTGGCAAGGGTGGGGCACTTGTGCGGTGCAGTCTATATGGATATGATGGTGGTTAGAGACGAAGGTAAGCTTTCCTCTCCGTAGCTCGGATATCCCATCGAGGGGGCGTGTGGGCATCATCAATCCAAATGGCACGGTGTCAAGTCCAAGTTCTTTAACTAATGTCAGAGGCCTGACAATTCAACCTGATGCTAATACTGTCTGCAGAAGAAATCACTCGTCTCTCCGACATCTTTCGAGGACTGGTCTCTAAAGTGCCTGAAATGGTACCACTTCTCGAAGATTTACGAAGGCATTGCATGAGTGAGTCTACATTTGACGAGACGGATTTCCGAAGAGTATTGGAGGTAAGTCACAGTCTCCATCCACTTCAAGCCCCGCTAACAATTATGACAGAACGTCCTTGAACACATCCCAAATACAAGCCGATTAAAGATGAACCTACCCTTCCAAGTCGTCGGCGACCAGAGTTTGACAGCCACCCTTCTTCTGGCAACTACATTCGCATCCCTAGCAAAGCGTGACGAAGAACATCTATCCCTCGAAACCCTTGTCATAGACCACGTTAGCGATACCACGATCAACAATATCTGCAATAATCCTATAGATCTCAAGAACGCTATGAAAACGTTCAAGGAGTTAACGCATCTGGTTTTGTCATTTAAGAGACAAGAAAAGCGAAACTCGACCTTCAATAGGAACCTGTGGTTTTTGATTCGAAAAGCAGGTAAGCTTGGCAGCCTTTGCCTAGTTGGATGGAACGTGAAAAGGGACATCAAGACCCGGCGGCACCGACATAGAGGGGTTACCATGAACGACTGGAGGATGCGTTCACTGCCGTATCCACTAGAGACTTCCCTAAGCTTCAACCGCTTGCGATTTTTGGAACTCAAACGTATTGATATCGACCCTAGTCAGCTAGTGCAACTCATCCAAGATTGTTCGGGGACTCTCAAAGAACTATATCTCGTAGAGGTTTATATCAAGGTAAACGGTACGGCGGATGAGGACAATATTGCATTATGGATAGGTCTCCACGATTCTCCAACTCCAATGGGCGCTTGTTGGGTCGCTCAAGCTCTGCACAACATGAAGAGCTTGGAACTAGATGTACTGCGAGTCACAGGCCTCGGATACGATGATTTTGAGCCAGACGAAGACTCCTTACACCCCAGTTACGACCTCAGAGATCCTAGCGGTTCTGGCAAGTCATTCGACCAGCGATTCGTCGAGGCGGTCATGCGGGCTGACATTGATATTGCTACTAAAACTACTCAGTCGTCAAAGACCGTTTCTCCCGAACCATTACCTGAGCAAGACATAGTCCTGCCTACGGTCGTTTCAACCGCAGTCTCAACCGCAGGTCCCGCAGCACAAGAGTCAGAAGTGGCCATCCCAGACCCTGAATCTCTAGGGCAACGCAGCGACTACGATGCAGATACATTTCAACGCCACCACAACACCACATCACATTTCAAGCGCAGCATAGACGGCTACTTCACCAACCACAACGAATCAGCCCTCAAAGAACTACAGAATCTGATCAGTGTGGCAGATAGGGGCATGTCGCTCATCAGCCAGGAGATTGAGAGGTATAGAGTTGCGACAGTTGATCCGACGACTGGAGGCATAGTGACGGCTCCGACGCCGTGGCCTTGAATGGATTGATTTTAGGGGTTATAGGCATTCTAGGTCATACATAATTATGCTTTGCCACATTTGCATCTGCCAAAGATAGAGCGGGTGCTCATGAATATCATATTTGCCGTCTGCCTCTAAATTTCTATCTGCATTGCTGTCTGAAAGGTGTATTGTCTTGGGACGAGCTACAAGTCAGACTTTTGCCTTTAAAGTGCAAGGTCCAATATCAATAGCCGGCCAACGTGAGTTTTATGGGAACTTATGTCGCTGTCGTAGCAAGATATGGTGCATTTGAAGATGTATGATCTTTCATTCGCTCTTGCACATTGTTTTTCGAAATTCATGGCGCGCCTTCCTGTTAGATTCACTTTCAACTTGATTATTTCCATGCTAGGTAGTTGAGTAGTGGCCTAAATAGTCGCGACCTCTCATACACCTTCACACATCTACTACGGATTTTCTAAGAAGCTTGCTCCTTAACTTAACTCCTATGGTGTATTGCGGGGAGGGGGGAAACTAATACCTGTGCTTCTTCTGCTTCTACATCTCTGGTATTTTATACCTTCGCGGCTTAAGCTAGTTTCCTCGCAGACAAGTTACCTTAGTTTAGATACATTGGTGGGATTGCACAATAGACCGATTCACTTTTTACTGTGCGTCATTGGCTACCCCCAAGGTATGGACTTTTGTCTCCCCATGAATAATAATTTGCCGACTACTGACGATCATCGATCAGAAGAGCATTCTGCAACAACACTCTGATAATACCTAAGATACCCTGGGCAGCCACTTCTCGATAATCAATCCTTTTATTGTCCTTTCGAAATGCAGGAACACCAAGAGCAAATCAACACGTTTGCGGGCCAGCCCAGCGCTATGTCCTTTTCCGAGACTTCCCAGCCCAGCAACGATATCAGCACCCAAAAGGAGAGTACCTGTTGCACAGATCCTAGAGTGAGCATTGTCCAGCCCCGCTTGGATAAGTTCACGCTGTTTCCCCAGTTACCCAGCGAACTACGCCTGGCAATCTGGAAGTTTGCACTGCCGAACGGTGCGGTGAATGATGGGAAGCGCGTCTTCTGTCTCAATGCCAATCTCATCAACGACAACACACGGTTGAGCTTAGTATTCTACCTAAGAACAGTACCCCCGGGCGTGCTTTATCGATCTGCCGGACGCCGCATAGATGAATTATGCGCCGAGTACGAGGGTTGGAAAAAGGACATGCGGGACGTCAGCCTTCTAGGACTGTGCAAAGAATCTCGCGATGCATTCCTGCTTGCTTTCCCGCATACTCTGTCAGTGAGGCTCCAGGGGTCCTTGGGACTTATCCGCTACAACGAGCACACCACCCTACATGTGGAGAATTGGTATGCTACATCTTCGAGAAACGTGATTCGAGAAGCGGGGCAGAAGAATCTCCTGCTTCCCTCCATCAACATGATCCGCAAACTGGCACTGGTGTTCCGTTTTCCGTACGAGTGGGACCATCAAGAGATGCTGCGTTGTTTTGGGGGTCTGAGATATATCAGCATGCACTCTCCGGTATTCAGTTTTCTCCCTAGACTGAAGGACAACAGGCTTGATGGTACCGCAATGATTTGGTGTGACACTGATGTGTTCAAGCGGCTCGTGGAAGATCGTTTCGTGGCATCCCATCCCGGCGCCAATGTACCTGAAATCGAAACTTTCAACTAGAAGTGGTATATATATCTTTTGTGATTGCGAACCAAGGGGAAATGGTTGGAGCTGATAACATATACGGAGATTGTTACATGGCCTAGCATGGGACTTATTATTCTGTACAGTACATTCTTGGAATCTGAGATTCTCCGTATGCAACATGCAAACAATACTTTATGATAAATACATTCTTATAACAATCTACCATGTGCTAACCTGATTGTGAGTAAGACTAAAATTATCTACTTCCAATACTTCTGAACCCTTCTTAGGAAGGAATCAACCGACGTGGTTCTAATCCTTGGCTTCCAAACATGCGAAGAATACGAAAGAGGGGCAAACGGTACCGCGCATGATAGAAGACCAAAGCATAATCGGTGGTCCCCCTGAGTTTTCCTCACCCTCAAACCCCATGACCACCGATGATCAGATACCAGTTCCGTAAAGAACATCCAAAAGTCGTCGCACCTACTTCGCATATACTCCATACCTTGTAATTTCCAGCCTAAATAGGGAAAGCGCTTGCGGATCTTCAAGTTGAAAGAAAAAGGGGAAATAGAGGAATTTATCTACCGATCATCTATTTGACCTACTATATGTGCCTTACGCAAGGACACAATTAAAATAAGACGCCGAGAGAAGAAAATTGTATAGCTGGAAGGGCCACGTGAGCCAGTCTAATCTAGCTTAGCGCTTCACCAAGCTCTCCATAACGGCGGAATATTGAACCTCCATCCATCTTCTATATAAAAATCTTAAGATCTCTTGGTTTCCCCACCACTATTTCTCATAGCTCTTTAGACACGTGCGATAGCCCTTACAGAGCTTCTTACTACCTACGCAAGCTGAGCGTCGGGTAGCTGCACTACCAAATTAGGAATGGAATGCTTCTCACTCCGCTCTCTTTGCCAAGAACGTGACACATAAACGGTCACTTGAACCCTCGTTGTCGACCATTTGTTTCTCTTTCAACATACAACCTTGTACTATTCCCAATTAAGTCAGTTATAATACACGATACTCTTGAAGCGTGTTTTGTCTTAGTCATCGACTTCCAGACCAACCAGACAGCTAGATTCAGGAGGTGAATCATGTGACTTGCCCTTGGCGTGGCTCTAGGGCGCACAGCTGTATAGGTATATAGATAGGGATTATACCCTCTTTCACTCAGATCGGATCTCTAGACGTTATCATATCACTTGATCTACCGTCTACTTTACCCTGCTTATATATGTTCCGGTTCATTAGTGAATCTAAGAGATTCATGAATCTGACCATTTTATACGTGAATGCGCTAAGATTTATGAATGAACTAGTTTATACGTGAATCTTAATCGTTTAAAATAAGGATATTTTACTACTCTATATTATCGCCAGCAGTATTAGCTCTAGCTCTCTTACTCTTCCTTTGCCCTTTAACTAGACTAGTTGATCCACCCCTAATTTGCTCCTGATTTTCTACCATTGCAACTTCAGTCCTTAATCCTAAACTAGCCAAGTAGCCGCAGTTATGCTCTACATTTAAGTAGCAATAGACTATGCATTTAACTCCATTTTTGAAGCAATTGCAGCGCTTTAGTTTAGTGCAAACTCACGAGTAAATTGGATTCGTGAGTAAACTAGTTTAATTGTGAATGACACTAATATTCACGAGTGACCTAGGGTATACGTGAATTTGTACTAAGATTCATGAATGATCTAGGTCACTCGTGAATGCGCTAAGATTCACGAATGAACCGGAACATATAAAACTCACAGCTAGCTAGCTACATCATCAATCCGAGTTTAGCGAAGCTGACTTTCTGTCTTGGGAGAGATCTCAAACTTTGAGTTTTTCCAGCAGCGTCTCTTGATTCAAATATCGGCGACGCATCGAAGTCAAGCCTTTCTCGGTGCCACAAGAAATTACAAGTTATCCGGCAATCTACAAATTACGATTCGCATCTTCGCTGTTAGATCTTGCAACGTAGGTCTCGACAAAGCATTCTTATTTACATCCACTGATAGTATTAAGCAACAGCTTCGACCTCGAGTTGTTACCTCCTTTCTAGGCGTCAAAACACTATGCCTTTGGATCTCTCCTTCAGCAAGAACGTCGGTCCTAGTGCCACAATCCAGCCTTCCCAGCCTGTTCGTTTCGACCAGTTTGTCCTTTTTCAAAAACTACCTAAAGAGCTGCGGTTGGAAATATGGAGACTTGCCCTTCCTTGCGGCCCGACTGAAGATGGAGTACGCGTACTTTGCGTCGAAGCTGTTCCGCAGTGTCTTGTAGCAGGTACTCCCGCCAGTTGCAAATTTCGTTTCGTGACAGCCCAGCAGAGGCTTGCGAGAAAGGACATGGGCTGTTACCCACCGAAATCTCTCAACCCAGATGAGGCACTCGCGAAGATAAAGACGGAAATCGAAGCAGATGAAGCAGATTTAAGGGACGTACGTCTTCTGAAGGCCTGCTATGAATCTCGGGGATTATTTATGGAAGCATTTCCCTATTCCATTCTCGTCGATGCCACAGAATACGGCCAAATTCGCTTCAACAATCAGACTATATTGAATATCACAAATATCTTGAGTGAGGACGTTAACGACTGGATTCTCAAAGCGAAGGACATTGGATATGAGCTGCCTAGCTTCAAGGGGGTTCAATGTTTAGCCATTGATGATAAGACATTCAAGCGCGATCAGTCGGCCTTGGGTCTTACTTTGTTTGGAGGCCTTGAGTGTCTGAAGGTGTCCATAATCCCATTTACCCGCCTGGACAAGTACTGTGATATTTGTTGTTGTGGTGGGTGGAGTGTCGTGCAAGCAACACATGTGGGTTCTGCAAAGCGGAATCAGAGTCGAATTGAGGAATTGTTGGCAGCTTTCGCTTCAGATATCAGCCTCGATTTCAAACTTCCCAAAGTCGAATTCAGCCAACACTAGAAATGGCGCTGAGGCTAGGATTTCTAGCTGCTAGTTTCTGGTTGAATCTGACGCTAGCATGAATGGATGGGAGAGTTCTGTGTATAGGATACCTAAGCAATGCATTATAGTTAGCCCCTCAAGCTTCTACTCACGGGAAGAGATGTTTTTCAGAAAACCAATACAATGTCTAGTACTAATAGTGAGATAAACCAACTATTTAGCTAAACACCAGTGCAAGATGCTCCCTATCTCAGCATCAATTCTTCACGTTCTACTCGGACACTTTCAGACGTCCCGGCATGTGCACGCGCGTACAACACAGTAAACACTTCTAATTACCCACTATTGTTCTAAGTGACAAGATCTCTGCTTGAAGCCAATGCTCTGGAGGATTGTGTCATCAAATACTACAACATACAATACCTAGAGAATAATACACCAATATAATACCGCATTGCATATTGTATGGCTCTAGTCCAGCTCCATCTTATATTGGGGCCATATAATATAGGGGTCGCTATACTGACCTAATATACTACGCATGTCGTCATATTAGCCATATATGAGTGTATTGCGGGGTCATTTTTAGGGGGCAATTAGAGGGCTAGACATTGGGATTTTCAGGGGAAAGCCTCCCTTTTTAGCCTTTCTAAGTGGGTCTGCGCGGGTCTGCGCAGGTTACGGAGTATAGCTTGGTTTTATGCTATGTTATAATAATTTATGCTATATAATAATGAACTATGCTTAATTATATAACATTTATACGTATATTAGTATATTGGTTATATATTGGTTAGTAATATAATATCACCTGTTGGTATCACAGGATACCGCGGTAAATCACTTCGTACTAGCTAGTAAAAGGTGTGCGAGGGTGGTTATAATCGGTTGTTGTTCTTGATGTCTATCTAGAAGTGGAAGTAAAAGAAGCGCAGAGGTGATGACCTCTTCGCTGACTAAGCTACGCTAAGACACTTGACTAGGGATACAGCCCTTATCCCAACATCACCCTCTATATATTAGTGCTATACAGTCTGCTGGCGCCTCCTATATTGTGGTCCGTATCGAGCTTCCGGATATGACCAATATATATTGTTTTATATTATTCTCTACACTGTATGGGAGACAGGGATATTCAAGACATTATTTCAACATCCAAGTAAGGAATGAGCAAAGTCCTCTGATAACTCTTGCACTATATCGGCTACCTGCATTTACATGGATATTGAGAGCATGACCACCCACTCCGGGATGAAACTCATATTGGAGGCCTTGATCCGAGCAGTATACGTCACGTGTAATCGCTACTCATCCTGGATTGGTCACCTCCACACACACTCTTCTCAGCCTCGAGACACTTGCGACTTTTACTGCTACCAATGACTGAGCAATAGTTGCTTGCCTACTAAACGGGGTCGGGCCGAGGCAGCCCTCTCAATATGAAGATGAAACTGGATTTTGGAACACTTTTGCAATTCCAGTTTCTTGCCTGGATGAGCCTTCCCTAGGAGGAAACCTTTAGATCCCAGATTTGGCAAACTATCGAAAAGGATTCATTAGATGCGAGCTTAAATATTGCCAACAACGCGAAAATGTGTTCGCTTGAACCCTTCCTGCCTTGCAGTATCTTGAGCTGAAACATTTGGAGGGGAAGAAAAGCATGATTTGCAGCCTTGGAGAAATCAGAGCTCAGCACAAATATAATCTTCGCCTCCCCTCGACAAACACAGCAGAGGCTTTCTTGAATCGGACATGAATCTATATTCCTTCTCGCGCTCGACGCACGTAGCGCTACTTCGAGCAACTTGACCCGGGTGCTTTTTGAGGCAGTAAAAGCCACTGGAGAATATGGTAGAGTGGCTTGACTTCGGGGTCTTGAACAAGGCTGAGAGGAGAATCCGAGAGACAGATGGGGAAGGCATCCATAAAGATCACGGAGAACGTGCCGTCAAGATCGATGTAGCCCCGCCAATATGACCCAGGGAGAGAACAGAGCTACTGAAGCGCATGATTCCGAATCCTCCTTGAGATGTGGAAGAGAGCAACCAGTAATATAGCAGATACTAGGAACCGTGGAGGCAGTGTGTGCCGATGACTGAAGGCTGAGAAGTTCTCGAGCATACAGCCGCAGCAGGTAGCACGCAACTCTTCAGCGATGTGCTGTGCAACTGACATGCATGATTTCCAAGAGTAGGCGGGCTCTGGTTGATATATAGAAAGGCTGTATTGTCCGGTGCGTTGCAGTTGTAGCATTCGAGGTGCTTCAAGCTTGTACTTCTCGTTTAGACCAGAAGCATTGTCCCCGGCAATTTGGCGCCAACGCGATCCCTCCCTTGTCACCCCGCATCAGCTGCAGGAGAAACAAAAGCATGAACCCGCAGAATCGAAGCCTTCTTTCACCCCTTGACGCCCTTGTCATACCTGTGGGTAGGGGCAACAATGTTATTTCCAACGATGCTCCCGCTGTCAGGTATGTTGCCGCCTCGATATTTGATGTGATTTATGAGGAGAGAGTGAGCTGTTATCCCTCAGAGCATTTTATTAGAAACGCAAGCCACGGGCAGCCATAAATAGGCGTAGTACGCGGCAAGTATTGCGCTACCGAGTGGTGACCACCCCCCTAGCTGCCCCAATTCGATCCACTTTCATCTTAAAACCCACTCCATTTCCATTTCAGGCCTACTGGCCTTCCAACCCCTCGTCAAAGCGCGTACTTCGTTGTAGCAGGAAGAGGGATGCGTCCTCATATGGACGATCGGGGTCCTCCTTTCGCCATTTTTATTCAAGCGCCATCCTATAATCTACCTTGTTGCTCTTTAAATTAGATTGTGATTGCCTATCGTCGAGATGGCCTGGGGCTAAATATCAAGCAGAAGCCTCCCTCCTTTCTCAAACTCAAGAATATCAACTCCAAGCTTTGTCTCTGCACCTTCCTCACCTATAAATGATTTCTGGCCTTTTGAATCATTGCAGGGGCAGTTCGGACGAGGGCGAGGACTAGGACAGCAGAAGGAGGAAGGGTTTCGACGATACAGTTATCAGGACATCAAAACTCGCAACGCCCGCGCCTCACTCTCGTCAGCGCGTAAGCACAAGTCAAGCGCATCGTATCCTATTTATTCTCCAACTTCCCATTCTCAGAACCTGGGCTTTTCGTCTACCCTTCCATTCCTCCCTTGGGGAGTTGTTACGGACATGGCATCTCCTCGAACGTTGACACGCCCTGGCTCTGCTGGGAGTAGCAGCACCACCTCGCGATCCAGCTTCGAATCCAGACATAAGAGCCCGTTGAGTGTCAGCTCTTCGGCTGATTATAACTCGAGTCGGACTAGTCAGGATTCTTCCTTTTCGAATGATGCGCCTGTGCACTCGTCAACTAATAAGTGGACGAGTGCCAGACGTAGTTATACGGAGCCTATTGTAAAAGTATCTTCCCATTCACAGCACAGCGATGGTGGAAAGGGCCGACGAAAGACGCTGATGACCCCGCAACGACTGTCTAAAAGGCCACAAAGTCCTACAGGCCCATCAATTGGAACGAAATATACACCAAAGGCGCCTGGAGAGGGGTTCGGAAATCTACCAGAGGAGATTCTGCTAGTTGTGCTTGCCGAATTAAAGAAAGTGCATCTAGATGCCGGGAGTCTAAGTTGCTCGACTTGTTGGATGCGAGATTTGGCTTCTTTGAGTTTGAGTTGCAAAAAGTGGTGGGGTGCTGCTAGGACTACCCTTTACGAGGATGTACAGCTCATTGGCAATGATTCGATTTTGCACACGAAGAAGAAGCTCAAAATGAAGTATGGTACGAGACTGAAACTTCTACGAAGAACGCTACGAGCGAGGCCCGATCTCGCCGAATACGTAAAGATATTGAAAGTTCCTGCTATGCCTGATGCGGCAAAGAACAAAAAGGATCAAGATGAATACCTGGATCAGGTTGCTTCGGTCATAATGGCGTGCCCGAATTTAGAACGACTTCCTGGCTTCCATCCTGCCTATACTCATGAATTCCCGAGATTTGTGCATGCACTTTCTACAAGGAAGAAGTTGCAGGAGCGGGTATGGATCATTTCTGAAAGCCCATTTCAACGGCAGCACCGATACAAAGCTTCGGACGATTCAGATTATCTCACTCCTGTTATTGCACCAAATTCTCTTCTGCCCGAGCAGAGTATAGACTTTCTGATGTTTCATTCGAACTGGTCTCATCTCAAGACCCTCGTGCTACACTGCAACCAGGGTGGCATAGTCGACTCTCCTCTTCTCATCGACACTTTGAAGCAACTACCTGCGTTGGAGAATTTGCATGTTTCTTCTTTCTCGGAGTCATCTTTCAATGATACCACTTTGTTATCGCTACCACCTCTCAGATCCCTCCGACTTGACAACCTCGCAGGCGTAACCGACAATGGCTTGTCATCCTTCGCATCAGCCGGAAAGTCCAATGGTCTGAAAACGTTTTCGCTCAACTCACTACCACTTCTGTCTTTGCCAGTTCTCGCGCGACTTTTCTCCCACTTGAAGTCTCTTACACACTTTACGGTTTCCCAGGTACCGTCGCCCTCTTTGCCGACAGGCGTTGATATTTTTCTCCACCCCTATCTGGCATCGTCGACTCTTCAATATCTCCACTGGGAGTTCACCAACCCGGGGGATACTACAGCCAACGAGATTCTCTCCAAAGCCATATCATTTTCTGGCTTCCCAGCCCTGAGGACTCTCCGCGCACCAACCGACTCTGACGGCTCTCTACAGAAGCTCTGCAAACCACGAGACCGCATCGAGCTGTCTGGAGATCGGTACCGAAATGGAGGCTGCGAAAGCATGCCATCCATGCCATTTGCTGCGCCAACACGGCCATTCTCTGCTGGAAATGGCCAATCTGGGCCCCGGGATCCAACCTCCCAGCCGTCGCTTACGCGCTCAGCCTTCTCGATGAGGTTGGAGAATAAATCACAGTGTTCTGCAGAAAGTAACGTACAAGTTACGGGGATGAGCCTTTCTATTGCTCGCATGACAGCTCAGCGCCGCATTGACACTGCTGTCTCCGCACCACAATATCATATCATAATTTGGGACCCAGAAGGACAATTCTTAGAGCGTTTCGCAGTGGGTGGATTTATCGGAGACCTAGGCAGTAAGATCAATTACAGCTTGAGACCGGACGTAGATGGTATGGATGAAGCTATTTGCAGGATCGAAGGTGCGGGAGGATTGCTTCAGGGAGGTGATGAAACGAACTTGAAGGATAATTGTACGGGGAGTTGGAACATGGAAGCTGGGGAGAGGAGTAAAGGCAAAGGGAAGGATAGATGGTGGCATACTGAGAGGGGCAGGTGGAGGGAGATGCCGTTGGAGAAACTGTTTTAGGATATGGATATACCCATTTACTGTTTTGGTATGTAATGTAATGTATATTTGCAATGTATCAAGTGTTCTCGAGCTACTATATCCTTGCAGGTCTTTTCTTCACCCTACCTATAGTTAGGATATTTTCTGAAGGGATTTCGAGAACCTTTCAGACCCAGCCCAACGAACAATGGACTGCCAATGACCATTCTAACCACGTGATCTACCCCTTTACCGCCTCGCTTCCGCCCCCTCATGTGCATTCACCACGGCCTTGTAAAATCCCACCAACCTTCTTTTCTACAAGCACTACCTTGCATTCAATTTACCTTTTGCTTTTCTATATTAGAATTTATTCTATCGCTCCCTCTTCCTATCCCTACACCTTCCACATCCAAGTGTTGTCTGGCTCTTTGATCTTTGATCCCCAAAACACCGACTGCGAGCACAAGCACAAGCACGACAAGAAAAGCAAAGTAGAGAGTTTGTACAGTACCTCTTGGTAATTCAACCACTCTTCAAGCCCCCAAGACATCAATAAAGAGCTAACATCTCAAAGACCATCCATCGTTCTCGATCTACCAACGCTTTCGTTCCCCAACGCACATACAAACGCCCAAAGCAATTCAATTTCCCGAAAAGGATATCATCTACCGCGCCAACCCAACACAACCCAATCGTTAAAATGCACTTCTTCCACCACATCATCCTCTTAACCTTCAGCCTCCTCACCCTAACCTCAGCCTGGATCGGGATAGGAAGCCACAAACAAAACACCATCACCTCTAACACAAACACAAACGCCAACACAGCCCTCGCCGCCATCACCGCCCTCCACTCCGAGCACAAAGCACGCATGGCCTCGCACGCCAAAACCATGCTCCCGCTTACCACAGGCCTTAACAAGCTCTTGGCGTCCCTGCACACGTACGCAGACACAAATACAAACACAGATAAGATTACAAACAACAAGCAAAACAACAACGTAGAGCTCCATCTCAGCACGCTTCTCAAATTCGTCATGAGCGAAGTGGCACAGGAGGATTACGATCTCGATATCCACAGAGCGGTGCTGCTGCAGCGTGGCGGGTCATTGGAAGAGAGACTGAGGGAAAGCAGGAGGAATATGAAGGTTTTGGAGGTGGCGAGATGGATGTTGGGGCGCATGGAGAAGGAGACGGAGGAGTTGAGAGTTTGGAATGAGGGGTTTAGAAAGAGGGTTGAGGGGGTTAAGGGGGCTTTTGAGGAGGGGAGGGGGGAGAGGAAGGGAAGGGTTGTTAGGGCTTGAGTGTCTTGTTTCTGTCTTGTTTCTCGGAGCCACAGCACAGCACAGGGGCATGGGATGTTGGATTTGACTCACGCCAGACTTGCTTCGATTATCCTTTCTTTCACGGCGAGCACATTCAGCCATCATCGATAATTCACTCCACTTCCGCCCTAGCTCTCAAGCCCAGCAGCCAGCAACAACCGACCTCATCCATTCACCAGAAAACGTATCTCACGTCTCACAAACTTTACCTGTCTTCTACGCACACACATGCGCAACCAGCTTGGTCTTATGTTCCTATATCATTTCTTTTATATCAGCAGCTGGAGTTGGTTGGGAGTTTGTTTACTAATAGGTTATTCATGACAATTATGGATATAGGGGATGAGAAGAGAATACGAGACACAAGGCATAGATAGATGGACGACATGTACAATTTGAAGATGAGAGATGGATGGGCGGACACAATAAGATATTATAGGATGGATATGATGGTATGCGGAACGAATTGAATTGATGGAATACCTCACATGCTTAAACCAGTTTATCCGTCGTGAGATCGCTTTTGAATTTGAGATGGATGTTGTCAGCTTAATTGCTAGGCAAACTTGCACTCCTCTGGGAAGGTTTGAGTAGATAAGCTTCGCCACGTGGTTCCCTTGTAATTCCGAAGTCTGGCAGTCACAGTGTTATCTGGCCATCCCTACCGTACACAAAAACAAATAAAGCCAGTCTAAAGTTCCGAACGCCAGCCTTTCCCCGGACCCTATAGATTCCATGACCTTGAACGCCTCGCTGAAATACCAATTTTATACAAGGAGAATAATCACTCCTCCAGCTCGCCCTCCTCACTCTCTTCAGTCGTAGCAACAGGCTCTTTTGGAGCATCAGCTTCTACAACGGGCCCCGATGCATCCAAATTTGCTGCTTCGTTCGTTTCCGAAGCCACTAATGTCTTTGCGGACTCCTCTGAGTTGTCTGAAGTATTCTGCGATCTTAGCGTCTTTGCAGACTCCTCCGAGCTGTCTGAAATCTTCTTGGATCTCTTGGAAGGGGGTTCCTCCCTATCTCCATCCCCTGGGCTCTTACGCTTCGGACTTGGTTTTGGGGCTTCGCCAAGAGGACCAGCTGCTGAAATAGCCGAGCCTCCAGTGGACAAGTGCGTGGCCGGATCATTCGCCGCTTCTTTGAGCGCAGTATCCGATGAACCATTCACCGAAGTCTCGGCGTTTAGTCTAGGTGAAAGTAGTTTGTCGTTGGGAGCTACAGCTCCATTACCGTTGACAGCCGGTGCTGTGCTTGCTTGGCTCTGTTGACTGTGGCCATTCTGCATTGGCTGTGATTGCCCTGGGCTTGGAGTATCCTCGTTGCTTCCAGCATCGGCCCTCAAAGATGCCCTTCTGCGACTTCTGTGGAGATCTTCCTCACTGACAAAAGTAAATGGAGATTGCTCATACGGATTCTCAGATCTCTGTAGAGGATTCTCAGTCCAGAATTCGAACATGATTCCTGTCGCTGTTGTGATCTTGTCTGGTCGCCCACCAACTCGCTCCCACCATGGGTTTCCATTCTCATCATCCGGTATTGTCTCCCCAGTAAACCCCGCTGCGAAGTATACAGCAGCAATAGCACAATCTCTGGAGGGTACTTGCAGATACAACGTCGTAAGACATCCATCATTGAGGAATGCCCATGCCGCATTCCGTAATTTTCTATTCTCTTCGATGTGAAGCTTGTTTAGTATTTCGTAGAGTATGTTGTGAGGTGATTTCAAAACGACATCAAATGTGAGGAACTCCAACATCTGCTCCTCAAAGAGTAGAATATTGTCTCGCCATCGCCAGTATTCTTTCGACTGCTCATCGATAACTAGATTCGAGTTCTTCTGTGCGACTTTTGCGCATGCAATAACCACCTCTTTTGTCTTCCGGCAATTTTCTTCGGTTTTCGTAGCTAGGAATAGGGCAGTCCCTGCAATAGTCTGTTCCATTGATTCATAATTAGCCTGAGGATCCTTGACCATAAGATTTGCATGCGATTTAGAGCGAGGAAGCTTCGACGGAGGGCCAGCTAATGTAGAGGGGGTCTGCGTCTGGGAAGAACGTACATAATGGTGAATGCCGCCGACTTTGGACTGGTCCATGCTGGCACGCATATAAAAACGCTGGAAGAAAATGCTGGCCGTGGCAATTGTCAGCTGCGGAAGCTTGAGTAATATGCCCGCCTGAAGTATGAAATTCGCGCCCTTTGCCCTCAAGCAGCGCTCATCCTTGGGTGGGATGCCATGGGCGATGGACGGTGAGCTTGAAATTTCGGCTTCTGTGAAGATCCATTGGCTCGAATCCTCCGACGCCATCTTCACTGTAGGAGAGGATTCCGCCTGGGGGTGGGGTTCTCGAGGAGGAGAGTTTCTCGATAGTTGTGGTGGTGATGGTACTGCTGGTGGAATGTTTGTTATGGTTGAGAAGGCGGAATGGGATCGTCGAGCATTTGAGGGCGCATCTGAGGCGAAATCGATGCGCGGAGGTCGGTATCTCTCAACAGTTGTCATATGGGATGGGGCGCTGATGGAGGATCAAATGGAGGATGGCGGAGTAAGAATACTTGGGTGGGTTTGCGGGTACGGTGGGTAGGTATGGTGGGTAGTGAATAGAAAGGCCATTGTAGGCCAAATCGCGATTTGAGGTTGTTGCGCATCTACTCCACTCCACTTTTCAACAGGATGACTAAGCGGCTGCTTCATTCATTCTCACCTCACATCTCTTCTCACCCATCCATCAACTCATACCACCACCTTAGACTGAATGCTCGCTACTTCTTCTATTCTAAGTATATCCGCATACTCTAGTAGCCTTATGTTCAATGATTAAATCTCGGCATATATTCCAGCAGTCCCTCAAATAACTCGAGATAGATCTATCGAAGGATGTATACTTATCTTTCCGCATCACATGTTACTTGATCGTTATTACAGCAGTGAGAAATATAGTTCTGTTACCATCCTCGCCATCCTAGAGTATTTGTAACGCTTATATTCGATTTTCTCTGCCAGTGCCCTGTTCAGCTGCCACCTTGGTTTGTCATCGCCACCGACACAGCCCCAACACTGCATTTCAGCTCCACGAAAGCTGTTCTGTATCTGTGATAAAGTGCAAAGGATCTTCACACATACAACCATCACACACTGGAGAATGAGCAGATCGGAACTTGCTTGTTAACAAGTTGAAGTATAGGAAAACTCGGAGTCAATCTCGCATCTTGCTGCGTCGAAATGGGGCTTCTCAACTCCATTGGCGCCTTTGCTGACCGGGTTTCCACCTCGCATCAGAACGACAGCTTTTACCTCGTCAAAAGCCCCCTTTTTATGCAATTCTGGGATATATGTGTTCTGAGATATCCAGATCCACTTGATCTGTACGACTGGAACCATGAGATTATACTCATTTACTTCGTGGCTGGAGCCATTGACTATGGCATTATTACAATCTTTATCTCAATTTATTCGTCATACGCAGCCCTAGTATCATACGGAGTCAATCATCCTGATGCCGTCTCTTCGTTATCCGAGTTGCGGAGCCCTAAGTCAAAAGTCTACGCCGGGCTGCTCTTCTTCAGTTTCGCAATTCGTGCTTGGAGGCTTGGGCTTGCGACTATTCAAAGAACTTGCGATCTGCATCATTTGCAATGGCACGAGATGCGAAATTTGTGTATCCTGATTCTACTTCTTTGCCCAGCACTGGCCTGGCATTTGCTTTTCGAAACGATCTTCAACTTCTTCCAACTAGATGAAAATCGACCTTGGCTTGGGCAACTGTTTTGGTTGATTCTCAGCAGGGACTGGGATACAGCTCAGTTCTTCTCAGGATGGCTCGCTACTAAAGACAAGGAGGTCCTGAAGCAGGAGAGTGCTATGCGATTGAACGAGACCTGGACAGGATTTTTTATCAGATGTATGAAAATCACAGCAGTCACAACGCCACTTCAGATGGCTGTGCAAAATCTCCCGTATCTGGTTGTGGCCTTGGTCGTAGCAGTGGGGCAGAACAGAGCTGCAATTGGTGGGTTTGTGGGGGGATTGTTCACAAGGTTCGGAGATCTTGGAATAGTCAAAAAGTTTCAAAAACTTGATGAGTCCGTCATCAGAGCAAGAGATCACTTGGCACTGCTGCTGATACAGGGAGTGCGCAGAGGAAGAGTTTCTTGGCGAAGAATGGGATTCCCCCAACGGATCGCGCATCTAAGAAGGCTTGTGGGCGCAACTCTCGACGCATTTTACTTGGCTTGCAATTCATATATTACTTCAGCCCTCCATAGGTTTGCAAGATACGGGCCTACATTTCAGTCATTCATGATTAGCCGCAACTCAAAGGCCAAAACCTCACCATCGAACAAAAAGGCCGAAGGGTCTATTCCCCGCCTTTTTCGTCTTCTGGAGGTCGACCCTTCTGCATCCGAAGATCAAGTCATAACTTGTAGCATGTCGTGGTATAACCTTGAAACTGCTCCAAAATATACTGCAGTCTCTTATGGTATGCACGCATTCGAAAAATACCTTTTCTCAACTGAATTGTGAATTACAATGTTCATTTCTAAAATTTTAGAGATCTTGAGACATTAAACACTTCCAGTCCAAATTTTCTCCATCAATAACGCTGACTTTGCGATTTTGCAGTCTGGGGCTCGAGCGAGGCCAATTCCACTATGATACTCAACGGTAAAGAATGCAGGACCACTTCTTCAGCGCTTGTCGCTCTCAAGGGTTTACGATCAAAATGGCGAAAGAAGAAATTCTGGATCGACGCCATCTGTATTGATCAATCGAGCGATGCTGATAAAGCCGAGCAAATAGCGATTATGGCTGGTATCTATAGAAATGCAAAGCAAGTAACTGTCTGGCTGGGATCTGACCAGGAAAGTACACTGGCTTTGAGCCTAGCTCGACGGCTCTGGATCAGAACCAGATTAAGTGGAGTAATGGGTTCGTCTAACTATTCACTGGATGCGCCAGAACCAGCATGGCAAGCATTGCAGAGACTGCTACAGAATCGTTGGTTTCAACGATCATGGGTCGTCCAAGAGGTTATGTCTAGCAATGTGGTAGTGCGATACGGCAATGCAGAAATTGATTGGGTCACACTTTCCCGGCTTGCAATGGCAGTGGAGAGCGAACCACAGAGCATGCAAAAGCTATACTCCTTGACAGAAAACAAGGATCCTAATTCTTCAGGGTCAGATGCTCTCAAAATCAAGTATATCAGGATCATGGAAGAATTCAGATCAATGCATTCGGCAGAGGATCAGCATTTATCTCTCCTCTACTACCTGGTTCGCATGTTTCGTTCCGGCTGCAGATTCAAAGCAACCAACACGCAAGATCGTGTCTACGCCCTACTCAATCTTTCAGGGTTGGCTGGAGATGTGGTGTTCAACGACCTCTTAAACAATAGCAGAATGCTCGGTAACGTGAATCCGCAAATCACCCCAGACTACTCAAAAAGACTTTCCGAATTCTTCACCACTGTGGCACGGCACTTTCTTTCCTCCGGCCCAGAAAACCGTCGCCTGGACTTCCTCGCCCATGCTGGCACCGCTTATACCTACGGCCATAGCCAACTTCCAAATCTTCCATCATGGGTGCCAGATTGGAGCCTCGAAGATCCACCATGTCTGCCATTAATTGGCTACGACGGCACCCTCGAGCTTTTACAGCATCCGAGGCTGAAAGGTATCTTGGTGGGTGTGGCAGATATGCAAAGCTACGACGAAATAAGCTTTAGTGGACGTCCAGAACAAGAGAGGGCACTGAAGAGGCTCAACGCCATGGCCAAAACCATGAATGAGACAACCCTTTATAGCGCCGCGAAAGAAACGCTACCGAATTTCTTGATCCATGAAGACAATAATATACTTGAACTCAAAGGTGTATCCGTTGATCGCATACAATACATAGGCCGTGTCTACCCCTCCAAACCCCTCGATTCATCTCCAGAGGCCCCCTTTACTTCCATCACCACTCTTCTAATATCTTGGTACCAACTCGGCATCGGGCCCAACGACGGGCACGACCCCGCCATTCTCGCAGCCCGTCGTGCAATGTTCGAACGCACGCTTCTCGCAGATCTCTCACAACCTATATTTGATTTCACGCTCCCCGACGCGCCCATACGCCCTGTGCCGCCGATGGATCTCGGTCTGATGACTATTCTACTAGCTTTGGGCTACGGGGGTATTAATCTAGATATTGTTCCTGGTGGTGAGGATATGGTGCGAAGGTTGAAAGAGCGTATCAAGCATCTTAATATCACTTGTGCGGGGCGTGCGTTTGGCATTACGGAGAAGGGCAGGATGGGCTTGTTTATGCAAGGGTGTGAGGTGGGTGACGAGGTGTGTGTATTTGAGGGCTCGGGAGTGCCTTTTGTGGTCAAGAGGGTGGATGGAAGGGGAGCATTGCAAGGTGGAAAGGACAGTGCACACGAAACTGGTTTTGATGGGAAAGAGATTAATGACATGGAAGACAGCGAGGAGAACGCTTCTTATGAGCTTGTTGGAGCTGCTTATGTCCACGGCATTATGGATGGGGAGGCAATGGATGGCTCTGGGGAAGCAGCAAGGTTTCTGCTAAAATAAGGTAAGCAAAGCTCCGATTCACCAAACCAAACCAAACCAACCTCCAAAACGGGCAGTATAGTATCAAACATCAAGATTCAAACTAAATAACAAAGAAGTATAACCTAGTTATTATACTAACTCCTTCAATTATTTTACATAGACTTATAGACTTATAGACTAAAGCAATTTGCTCAAACACCCAAAATGGGATAAATAGGGGTAACAGTCACGTGTCAGGTACTTTCAAATGCTCACTTCCATAAGTATGAGACGAAACTACAATACAAGGCTTGTTTATATGTGCTGAGTTTCTCGAAAGAATATGCAGATATTGAAAAATCATGAATGAAAGTTAGAATCAAGATTAAGGTTGAGGTTATGTGTGTGGATTTTTATCTTTTGAAAGGTACGGATCTAGTATATCCTCATCAAGACGCATGAACGAGGCTGTGAAGAATACTCACTCAGTGCTGTGCATGAGTGGTATATCGCTATAAGTACAGACCATAGGTACTCCAACAAACATACGCTTGCTTCCATCCAACAGCTGTGTATACTTCAACGCCATAACTCCAGTCCCCTTTCAAATATATATCCTCTTTCCCCAACTATCTATCACTGACGTCCGCCCAATCCATATTGACCTCCTTGCCATGCTCTATCAGAGGCTCATCTTTTCTTTTTCACTGCTCATTGCTCATTGCTCATTATACACCCCCTGCAAATGCACATTCCTCAACCCAGCCACCATCTCCCTAGCCCTCCACTCCTCAACATCGCACTGCGATTCATGCACCCTCTTCTGGCTATGTATAATGCAATATCCTTCCGATCGCTCCCTGCCATACTTCCCCGGCCTCTCGACATAGCAGCGGGACTGATCGACCTCGAACTCACACGTGCGGTACTCGTGCACGTAGCGGCACGGCCTGCCGCTCAGAAGGTGCTCGCAGCCCATGCCCCGAGACTCATCGTTGTAGGAGTCGCAGATGCGGGCTAGGTTGCAGGGTGAAAGGGGGCAGGGAGCGGAGGAGATGAGGGACATGGGACACACGCCGTAGAAGCGCGGGGGGAGCATGCCGATTATGCTGTTGATTGTGGAGGAGGATAGACCGCTGGGTTTGCGCCTGGAGATGATTTCGTTGGGGCTGATGGGTGGTACGGGGATGAATATTCGCTGTGTGCGAGGTGTGAGTTGATTTTCTTTCGTGTATTATGAGGAAGGGGGGGTGGCGGGGAAAGGGGAGGGGGGATATCAATTACACGTACTGCGCCGGGATCCATGCCCATTGGCCATTCCACCGATCCAGCCATGCCACTTCCATTACTCGTTGTATCGAAAACTGGAAGCACGCTCGGTGGATAGTTCTCCCCAATACTGACAGCCTCGTTCACGGCCTCTGACAACTGTGCGATCCTGTTCTCGTTCTCATAGGTATCAAGATTAGCCTGGTTCTTCTTCTTACTCTCTGCAGGTAGTCCGGAAGAAGTATACTTCGCGTCGCCTCTCTGTAACCTATCGATAAATTTCCATATCACGACTTGCTTAGCTTTTTCAACTCTCAGGAATTCATCCCATGTCGCACGTTCGCACTCGTAGTCTCGGATAGCCCCACGGTAGTCTTCGGTGACACTTTTGAGCTGGGCTTCGGCCTCGTTGAGGTTGTGCATAAAGGTGCAGATGTTCAGGTAGATGGCTTCTGGGTTTTCCTGTACTGCTGCTAGGAGAGATTGGCCGTCGATAATTGGGGTATGTGTTAGGTGGAAGGGCGACTTGTTGCGGTTTGTTAAGGATTGAGGCTCCCTGTACGCGGGTCTTGTGGATTTTGGGGTCGACTCCTCGAATTCTTCAATTCGATCTGGCTCTGCAAATGGGGTGCTGGGTGCAAGATCTGGCACTGTCTGGCTAATGACGGTTGACACTGGCTTTATATTAGGCATGGGAGATGGCACTTTGAATGGCGCTGGGGGTGGAGTCTTCGTAATACGCATGAGCGTTGGCGGCAGATCCCTGGGAGGAGGAGTAAAGGTCGTCGATGACTGCGTAGACGTTCTTCGCTTTCTGGGTACTCTACCGTACATTCCCAAGGGTGGATACTCCGTTTCAAAGTCAACAGCAGACTCCTCTGTGATGAAGTAGTGTCAGTGTTATTCTCTTTCATAGCACCCTCCGAAAGACATGACTTCTGTAAAGTTACTTACCTGATACGCGTCTTGACGTGGTGCTTTGGGGTGGAGTAAATGAATATAAAGGAGCTGTGGGAATCCATTTGACGGGTTCTTTGGAAAGTGGTGTCGATGAGAATTCCTCCGAAACTGACATCGCGGGTGGTGTTTGTCGCCGCCCAAAACAGCGAGAGGGAGTGTTTGCTAGTTGTTGGAAGACGAAGAATCAAGTTTATGAGAGTACTAGAATAGTCGAGACGGACTTCGAATGTTATTTGAATACAATGAGTGTGGGGAGGCAAACTGTAGGAATGACTACTTGTGATTGATATACAATGCGATGTTGTAGAAGAAGGGCTGATTCCCGACGCGGCCAACGCAAAAGCAGTTAGCGATGCTACCAAGCGGACATTAAATTAATAAAAGAGAGTGAATGTTCTGTCGCCTGTTGTATATTCAATTCCCTTTCAGGACGTTCGGATAGTTTGGTTTGGCAAGAAGGCAGAACCTAGGTTGTTCTTACCTTTACTTGAGAGTAATTTGGCATCTCAGGTATAAGATTCTCCACACAATCACTTCCAAAAAAAACCCCCCTTATATCTATACATTATTATTGAAACGAATAACACGAACAAACGCAATAGCGTTGAAGAGATACCTGATATAGAGTATGGCACTTTGACTCATGACCAGGCTCTAGAGAATATGCTTTAAGAAAAAGTGCTAGACTGTGTTTTAAATTCGTACATCTCAACCCAAGAAGATATACTTTTCTTTTAGGTGCTATAGTAGTGAAAGAGATATTAAGAAATCCAGGTCGTTGGGATAAGGGAGGAATTGTACGTTACTGACAGTGACACGGTGACTAAGACTTTGATGCAGCTTATGAGCTACAATCAATTAATGAACCGCCCACCAAACATCTACAGCCACAACAGACAGCGGTAATAATAGACTGACGGCGATGTATGCCAAAGTCCAAACAAAGCCAACTTGCATTCAAATTTACAGCATTGTCACCTGGCGAGCGAATAACGTGACAAAGCGCAATGTGGGGAAGGCACACGTGACACTTGGATACAGCACAGTGAGAAAACTAGGCAATAGTTACGCACATCACGCACGAGCACACGAAACTTTGCATGGCGGCTGGTATAAAATGTAAAATCAATTGTTCATCAAGCTCACTTGTCAGGAGCGATGCGGTATTCTAAACGCCTGACCCCAATCTACCTCGGAAACACGAGTATCTATCTCATTCAGCGCTATGCTGTGGGTTTATGATTGAAAAAAAAGAAAAATCGTGGTAATCATCCCTATCCGTACCCCAATCCATCCGTTTACTCGATGGCTGAAATAGCGTGACTAGCAGTTACGGGGTTCATGGCGTCGCTCCAGTTGAACTTGAAGTCCTCCCCAAGCTCCTTCTTCACCGCGGTCTGGACGGCCTCGAGAACGTTGTTGAACACCCCAAAGGAGGCCGGGTTCTTCTCGTCGTTCTCGCCTCCTTGGAACACACCAGTGCGCACCAGGCAGGTCTTCCACCCGTACATGTTGCCTCCAATAATGTCGGATTGTGGGTTGTCGCCGATCATGTAGATGTTCTCGGGGAGACGCTCGTCATTGTGGATAGTACCCATCCATGAAGCCATGACTTCGTCAGCATACTTGTACGTGGCCAGCTCGGGCTTGCCGTACACGACTCGCTCAAGCTCGACACCAGTGACGGCTTTGTAAATGGCTTCTAGAGCGATGCGGAAGGTGCCTTGCGACATTCGGGGCACGGGGTGTTCGGTGGGGCACAGGAGATCACCCTGGGAGAAGTAGATGGGGATGCGCTGCGAGACTGGGTCTTTCGCCATGGTGCCCAGTACGCCATCTTCAGATTGGAGCAGATCCATGATGATTTGAAGATCGGTGGCATAGTCGCGAGAGTCGGAGAAGACGAGGATGGCGTTGATCTTGATTTTGCTGAAATCTTTGGGGTTGGATGTCGCTTTTTGTTCGGCAGTGAAGAACTCCTTTAGTGGGGAGATGGTGGGCTGTGCTGCAACAATATCGTTGGGGACAATAATGTTCTTGAACCCGTATTCCTTGGCCACCTCGCGGCATTGGTAGTTCTCTCCTCCAACGACGAGGACAGTCTCGTAGTATTCAGCCAGCGCTGACATGGGAGTGTGGGACTGAATGAACTGTTCAGTCGAGACTGGGGAGTGCAAGATCTTTGAGAGTTGAGCACATCGGGCCGCCTCAGGTTTCCCTGATCCGTTTGTAAGGAAAATGTGAGGAATCTTGATGCCAAGCTCGTTGTCTCCATTGAGGATCTCAAGAACTCGCTTCCCTTCTGGGATCAGGCGATCACCATGGACAAGCACACCGTCAATATCAAAGGCAAAAGCCATGTTCTTGGCAGCAGATGTCGTGATCGACGACATATCCTGCAACTGAGACGAAAGAATCTCTCGAGTAGGCTGTATGGCCGGCATGCCGGGTCTTGTTGGTCTTCCATCTGCAGTTGCAACAGAAGAGAGACGGGATTGACGCTTTGATCTTGGGATTGGCAATGAAGCCCCAAAGCTGTTACGCGAGCCTCGGCGGTCGACTTGAGATGGAGACATGCTCAGAGAGTGCATGAGGGCTTCTGATTCTGCTATGGCAGATCTGGTTGCTGGAACTTCGATAGTTCCACCGTGCTCATTCTCGCCTGGGACTTCCAGTGTGCTGTGATGTTTTGCAGGTGATCCATTGACAAAGACCTTGTGCAAGTGCTCAACCATAGGGTTCGTGGAGGAAGGAGTTTCAGGCCTCTTGCCATCAGCGCCGAGTTCTTTGTCTTCGAAGGCAGGCATGTTGGAAGTATGAATGTTTGATGAAAAGTTTGATAAGTTTTCACGTTGGATAGTTGGGAAGTAGGAGAATGAAGAATGAAAGAGAAAACAACCTCTTGGGACATGGTCTCATTGTATATATCAGCAGTAACCGAACGGAAACAAGGCTAGAGAATAGTCGGGGATGGGAGAGTCGACAGTTCACCTGAAAGCGGACAAGTGGCCGTAACATGTGAAGTTGGAATATGCTGTCCGTTCGTCTCCTTATCAAATGAGGCTCCACATTATACAAATACCTCTGGTATCGAGCTGAATCGTGAAACAAAGTGATCCAGTGTATCGCAGCCTTGGGAGAAAAGCTTTATCAAAAGCGGATCAAAGTTGATGCAGAGGCTGAGGGATTCTGCAGTTAGTTCGAGTAGCCTTGCATATTCTCAGGCAGAGGGAATTGCTTCGAAGTATAATCAGGTCATAAAGCCGACCTTTCGGATGTTGGGATTGGTTCTATTCGTTGGTGAAGGACGTGATGGCGTTAGGCAGGGGTGCAAGAGGAGGCAGATCCACGACTGACGTTGAGTGACATGGGTGTTATTTACCATGATATGACCGAAACGCCCAAACGAGAGGTTTCCACATTTCACGTTTTCCAATCCCCTTTTCTCGTACACCTTATGCTTCATTGGGAGATAGTAAAGCCGATCAAGTACTGCCGTAGGGGATATTATGGAGTCTTAGGGAGACAAGTGTCGTTGACTTGCAGGAGACTAAGGAGGTGTAAATCAGCCGGCGCCAAACGCGGACTAGAAGACTCTAACACCAAGCGACGAGGGTTTTTCCTCCACCCCTGCAACATCTCTCGAATCACCCCTCCAAGGCTGACTCTTGCAAAGATCTCCAATAGAGGGGCTAATTAGACGTCATAGGCCGCCGCGTCGTCCGTCTTGTTGCAAATTGATACGTATGCTCGACCACGGTCCGACAAAACCTCGTAAAGAGTCTTCAATTCCTTCACCGCCGCGATTCAGATACTACTTAACTTACATATTTGCAATTACCGGACAGCAGGTTCCGTAGCTTTGCCCCCACTTTCCAGATAACCTCAGTCCTTCGAATTTCTCTTTTCCCACGCCCGCACCGCACCGTACCGTACCCGACCAGCCACACAATATGGCAGCAGCTCCAGCAGTTACAGGTCCAATCATCCAGCTGAACAATGGTGTGTCCCTTCCAGCGCTTGGATTCGGCACCTTTGCCAATGAGGGTAGCAAAGGAGAGACACATAAGGCAGTGGTGAGCGCCCTGAATGCAGGGTATCGCCATCTGGACTGCGCATGGTTCTACCAGAATGAGGGAGAAGTTGGGTCTGGGATGCGAGAATTCCTGTCCAACAACCCCTCGGTGAAGAGAGAGGATATTTTCATCACAACCAAGGTGTGGAACCACTTGCACGAACCAGAAGACGTAGAATGGAGTTTGAAGGATTCCCTCAGAATGCTGCAGACACCCTACGTCGATGCATTTCTGGTACACTGGCCAATCGCGGCTGAGAAGAACCCAGACCACAGTGTCAAAATCGGACCTGATGGAAAGGTATGATTTCATTTGCTTCAGATCTACAAAGTACTTACGTTTCTCGTCCAGTATGTCATCAAAAAGGACCTGACCGAGAACCAAGAGCCGACATGGCGAGCAGTGGAAGCCCTCTACAATCAAGGGCTGGCAAAGTCCATCGGGTTATCCAACTGGACCGAGAAAGGGATCGCTTCGCTTCTCGCATATGCAAAGGTCAAACCAGCCCTCAACCAGATTGAAATCCACCCATTCCTGCCGCAAGACGACCTCATCAAATACTGTCTTTCGCAAAACATCGTGCCAGTGGCATACTCACCGCTCGGCTCGCAGGACCAGGTTCCTGGAACTGGTGAGAAAGTAGCCACGAATAAGGATTTGATTGCCATTGCAGAAAAGAAGGGTGTTTCTCTGGCGCAAGTGCTGATTGCGTGGGGTATCAAGAGGGGATACGCTGTTGTGCCCAAGAGCTCGAATCCAGTGCGGATTCAGAGCAATGCTCAATTAATCTCGTTGACCGATGAAGAATTTGAGGCTGTAAATAAGGTTGCTAAGGGTCGCAAATCGAGATTTGTGAACATGAAGGATACTTTTGGCTACGACGTTTGGCCCGAGGAGGCATAAGCTAGTGGTTGCACAAATTGGAATAGATCCATAAAGGATCTGGCGTTTAAATGATAGCCCTCGAGCTCAATTACAATATGATTTAAAAGCGAAAGAACGTCTATTCGCATATTTCAATATCTTCTCAACCCCCCTTCCATTTCACGCACCTCATCCAACAAATCAATCACTTCCCCCAACCCCTTACACGCCATCAACCGTCCCCTCTGCTCCTTCGTCAGCAGCGTTTTCCCACTCTGCGAGTGATCGCTCCCACACATCTGACTCAAATGATGCACAATCAACTTGAAAGGGATTGGCGCTCTTATCGCATTATTCACAAACGTCTCCACAACCCCCCAACTGCACCCCTCATATGTGGATGTGGATGCGGAGTGCGCTGTGGAGAAGAAAAGCGCGGGGTTCTCAAGAATGCCCCGTGCGCTCATCACACCGTCGACACCCGTAGCCTCCACATGTTCGTGTGCGTCTGCCAGAGAAAATACATCGCCGTTGGAGAGAGTCGGCACCGTCGTGTGTGCTGTGAGGAGGGCGATTGCGTTGAGATCTACGGGCTGGTGCGAGGGCGTGCTCCTCGTGCGCCCGTGGATGGTGATGAAATCTACGCCGGCTGCTTCGACGGTCCTGATGAAGTCGCTGGTTTGGCGGAGGTCTTTGTGAATGCGGATCTTTACCGAGACCGTTTTCTTGTCTGAGTACCCGAGGGAAGCTGGGGGTTTTGCCAAAGTGTTAGGTGAGGGAATTGCATTGATATTGTGGGGATGGGATGGGGGTACCAAGTGTGTTCTTTGCTGCTGTGACCATGGATGCTACCAACTCCCGCTTGTGCATCAAGGCGGCACCGAGGGTTTCTGCACACGCCCATGATTGCGGACACCCGCAGTTAATATCGATGCCGTTGACATACGGGGCGAGTAGGGTAGTTGCGCGGGAAATCTCATCTGGTGAGTTGCAGCCGAACTGGACGATTGTTGGCGGCGCCGTGGGAGATGTGGTGAAGTCTGCGGCAGATATCAGACTGGCAAGAGAGAGAAAAGCAATACCAGCGGCTGCTGCGTGAAGGAGGGGGATGGATAGATGTAAATTTCACGTGCTTACCACTATCACGTGCAAAGAGAGAACGATTGAACTCTTTTGCCAGGATCTGTGATTCCATTCCATGAGCTCAACCTGTCCATGTACCTCCTTATTTGAGGAGAGGAACGTACCATAGGCGTCCAAGTCAAATCCGTTCCATACCGGGCTACAGTTTCTCGGAATGCCAGCTACATAGCGCACCCCTCATCAGCACCCTCCTTCCGAACCACATGTACGGAAAGAGAAGATATACCTTACTATACCTGACCATAGGAGCAGAAGTATATAATGGCCTGCCTTCAGACTTGGCAATATCAAAAAGCTGAAGAGGACTTTGTAATCGTTAGCCTCATGCTTGCTCACTTCAAAAGTCGGTACACGGCCCCCACACGTACTTGATATCCAATGAAGAAGGGAGCTGCAGCGCTTCTCCATCGCCCTCTGTGATATTGGGCATTATGATAACTGCTTACTAGATAACGGAGCATCATCAAGCGATTAGAGTCTCTTGGAAGGGTCAGCCGGATGCATTTTGAAATGGTGAGAAGAAAAGTGTGATTATTCACGTGGCGGAAAAGGCTTGGCACAAATATATTTTTCGACGGCAGCCACGCCACTAACGAACTTCTGTAATCATTTTTCTTGATATAGTGCTTAGTTCTGAATACCTCATTTCTCTTGAGATTGCATTGGGATATATTGAATTTTCCAAGCGGAAGATAGTTGGCGTTCATTTCGCGCTCATTTTCTTCAAGCACCGCGGACAACAAAAGAGTTTGGGCTTGTTTGTTCCTAGAGAACGTTCTTGGAGGTCCGCGCCTCGTACCCAAAAGTCAGACCATTTCCCGACAGTCAGTTCTTTTGAGTTTTTTATTAGAGGCTCGGCGGCCCGTTACTCATGTCTTCATTCCAGTGTGGTCTCAGTTTCCTCTCACTCCGCCGATCTTCCACCTTGTTTCAGGGCATCCAGATCGGGGGGTCCCAAGTGCTTGGATTTGAAGTATTTGATTCTTGTCAATTGCGGTGGCATTCTTCATGGGTATCTTTAATATCTTGGTGATCCTCGTGCCGGAGTGACATATGAAGAAAGGTACGCTCCGGGGCCACAATGACGGATAATCAATCCGGTCAAATTGTCAACTCAGTCATCAACGAAAATGTGCTACACAACGGTCAAACAGATATTTTTGATAGTCTCATACAGCCACCCAACATATTTAATGCTGTGAATGGTTCGTCTTTTTCACTTTTCTTCATGTGATCAGCAGTAGCTCACTTTCTGCTTTTAGAACGCTGTCCAAGCATGATTTTTCGAATTAACTACCTCACTATGATTCTCCTGTCGCTTACAGTAGTCCTATCTGCTCCAGTTCCGCTGCCTGAAAGCCTCCAGAATGGAGCACTTGAGTCGGGATTGGATTTAAAACTTGAGGATTCGGAGCAGATTGCCCTTAGAGATATACCTTCAGTAGCCCTCACATATGGACCATCAGACAGTGAAATGATTGCCGCCATCGAAAAGGCTCGAGAAGACTCCTTCAAATCGCCTCGGAATTCTGAGCCACCCATGTTCGCGTCTGATTCAGCAAAAAGTCAAACCCCAACAATAGAAAATTCATTGCCAAACGATGGCTCTCCTTCCCAACCCAACAAGGACAGTAGCAACCAAACAGCAAAACTTAGGACAGGATTATTCGAACCTGGGTTTCGTTGAAGTAGGATATTCACAAGGGACGCCTGAATTAGGTCCAGTCTCCGAAAAGTCAAATTCCTCGCCCCGCGCTGGGGAAAAGGACCGAACCCCACGTCCTCAGGATCAACAGGGCAAGACCTACAACCCGCCAGTAGCGAAAGAGCAGTCTAAACCCTGGTCAACGAAGGAGAAGCCGAAGGCGGGTTATGTACCCGAAAGAATACATCTTTTTGGACGGCCGCATGAAAGACGGCCGCAGTATGTTGCGGGGTGAATCATTGGCTCGGATGGAGAATATTTCTAGTGTTTTCAGATGGAAGCAGAAGTTTTTTTGATGGTCAAGACGGAGTATGAGCATGCGGATGGAGTTTTATCATGCGTAATTGAAACCCGCAAGACGTGCAGAGCAGGCAAAGCTGATCAAATTGGGAAGGTGCACTGGGAATAGTACTGGGTATGCAGGGTAGTAAATCGAAAGCTGCGCTGATTCCTGAAGTCCTTGCAGCCTGGTCAAGATTTCCACCAGTCAGCCGAGTATAAGACCTATGGTGTATACTCCCAAAGATATTTAGCCAGAAATTATAACCGATTTGACACTTAACATGTGTGAAGTAAGTTGCCCTAAAAAACCTGACCCAAGAATTCTCCAGAGAATCCTTAAGGTGGATCATCAATATAAGATGCAATATCCAAGCTGAAAGATAAATGACAGCAATACAGATTTGACAGCAACTAGTTTCATTGTGATTACATTGAATCATATGAATAAACTATTTCACTTTCACTTGCAAAACCCACATCCTTAACAGCTTTCCTAGCAACATATCAAATTCCTGGTAATCCGGTCACTTCATCCTACCTCATGTTTATCACGCATGTGTCGACATCTATCCTCAGAGAATCAAAACAAAATTAGACGACGGTTTGTTCAAATATCATCATCCTCCCAGCGCAAGCGCAAAAAGCGTGCAATTATAAGATAAACATAAATTTTCCCATATCTCTCCAAATCGCTCACAGTACAGCTAGTACGGAAGACGGCGGACAAACAATCGTTTCGTTGGTACGGCCCCCACTACCTACCTTACCCACCCACCTCCTTTTTAAAAAAGGGGACGGGGCGGGGTGCCCGCCCGATACACCCCAGATCACGATCTACATCTTCCGTACAGATCAAGCAAATGCCGCAGTACAGTATGCGTACAGTACCGTCCCCTCCATACAGCGAAATCAGTCCGGAGTCCGGAGTAGCGAGTACTGTTCTGTAGTCATGGATCTCGATCCTATATGCAATGCGCGCAGCCTCGCAGTACTAGGCTTGGAGAAAGGTGCGTTGCGAATGAGGAAAGGTGGATCGAGTGGAGTGTGTGAGAATCTACGGAGGTATTTGTGACCTGTTCTCCGTAGGCCTTCAAGGTTAGTCGGAATCTGGAAAAAGTGGACGTGTGCTAATACTGTACCGCGTACTGTATTTGCGGGCTTGATCAAGGTTTGATTGATGTGTTGTGTTGTTTTAGTGAGATGTGCAGTGCGTTGCTATAAATCAACCGCGAGCGAGCGAGCGCATTAATCGCATAATGCACGTTAGGATCGTTGGGCATTATGGCATGGCTGTATTTTCTGTGTTGTCAATTAATCGGGCCGATCGACGTCTTTTGATTCTTTGGATGTTGGGAATTATGGCATTCGTATTTATCGATGGGCAGAGACGTGGGGAATACGGAGTATGCTTAATTAAACCTCGTATCAATTACTGCTTTATGGGTATTAGACAGCCCATTATGCTTTACGAATTATCTGAGGATATGTAGTTTACTTAGTTAAAGGGGGCAGAGAATACGAATAATACTCATACTATAGACAGCTTCCGTGCTGAAGCCACACCACTCGAGGCAGTGAGAAAGTTGCGAAGTAGCAGGTAGAACACGGAGATCTTAAAGTATTTAGCCCTCGACGAAAGCCTCACTTGAAGAATAAAAGCCGCCATCAGGAGATGGTAGGAGAATTCCATTGTGCAGAGTACGCCTTTTAGAATTCAAAGTGAGAACGCTAGGAATACATTAATTACTTACGGCGCAATGCAAAAACGTTACCTAGAAGAATTATCTAATGTTTTTCTTTGACCTAACGGCATGCTCATAGCATTGACAACGACTCTTCAGTACAGGTAACTCACGGGGGCGAGAATTCATATGCGAAGGACAGAGGAAACTCGACGTCCTTGACACCTACTAGCTATACGTATCTTGCATCTATTATTACCAGCCATAGGGCAGAAAACGGAAAAACCCTTGTAGGCAATAGAGGAGGTATATTAACAAACATATGGAAACATTTGATTTAAACCCTGTCTTTATATCGACATCTAGTTCAACAGGACTTCGCTGAAATACAAAGACACGAATAGTGTGAGTAGCAACTTCACTCCATTATCGATATAGCAGTCTTGAGACGGGCTAGCTATAAAAACGGGAGTATAATTTTAGAAATTGTAATATGTCGTCTTACGAGTCCAAGGATAAAGCATTGTGGCATAGAGGCAGAGGATAAGATTAAGAAACTTGTATAAAGGCAGGAACGACAAGTACAATATTTCCTTTGACAGAATCTTCGATATTGGCAGGAGCATATTGTTCTGGCCAATGTGTTCTGGCACCCATATCCATATTGACCACACGAACAGATCTAATAGTCCATGTACTCCGTGATAAATGTAAATACGTCCTCTGATTCCGTACCCCAGCACTGAACGTTTAGGTAAATGACAGCAGATATAGGATTGACAGTAGGCCATCATTCTTACGAGTACTTCCAAAGTAAAACTTTGCCTTGCCTACCGTATCTGAGCTCCGCAGATGAGGAATACTAGACCACCATGAATACGAAGTATAAAACGCTTCTGCGATCACAAGAAAGAGCATCCCCACTTCGGGCCATATTTCCTCAACGCCGGCTTTCCATATCGTTATTCGAATCGTAGACGTCTGCTTTATACGCATTCCAACGCTCTCATATGTCCTCGAAGCTCGAATGCTTTCCCTGCGGCCATTGCCCTTTACATCCTGCTGGATACACCAACACCACCTCTCTCCTTCGCAGTATAGCCTTCCGAATATCCTGCCGTGCTAAGCCATTTCCCCATCTCCAATTTACAGCTTACTCGACGCTGAAGACGTGGAGTCCGCTGTTATTCATATTGAGGGTCGCGAGTGGAAGATGGATGATCGATTGATGTGCTGGGTATCCCTGCACGAAGATTAGCTCTGCGGCAATTATATTCCTTAATACATACCTAGGCTAGGTACACCCTTGCGAGCTCTCCCTGTTGTACTTCGTAGTTATCGCCGTCATTGCCATTAAAATTATCCCACGCTATGGCGACATAACTCCCCACCCGTAGTAGAATAAAGCGTAACTTACCATATCATATGGAGTAGGTAAGAAGGTACTTGTATATATTATCGCAAACACGAGCTTGAAACGTGTTGTAGATAGTTCATCGCCCTCCCTTCTGGTTCCACTATTCCAGCAACGTTAAATCTTAAACCGCCATCACGTGCACCGTGTCTCCCACCTCCCCTTCGCATCCTCCTTCCCTCTTCAGCCCAGCACCACACATCAAACAGCACACAGCACAGCCCCTAAACCAAGCCAAGACCACGGCAGTGCGCGGATATACGAAGTGAACCACTACTTACCTATACTTCGTATACTCCACTCCACTCCACTATTGTAGCGTCGCGTCACGTCGCGTCTTATCCATAGTAAATTACAGTATAGTACAGTAATCAACTAAAGCCAAAGCCCACTCCTCCCAATCCACGTCTTTTCATTGGCTCGAAAGCGACAAAAGCAGCGTGAATGATATAGGTAGACTCTCGGCGTTAATCAGACACGAACACGGGGGAGGTTTATGCGAAGGCTATATTATTAACCGCATTATTAACTTTATGAGATTCTTGTATGTGAGATTGTTATCACGCTACTCCGTATATTACTTGTTATACGCAGGAAGGCATCATGGCGTGGAAGCTTATTGATCAGCATGAGTAATTCTGGTGATTATCTGTATTTATTTGCTTTGCTCCTTCTATGCTATTGTATGGAGGAGTAACAAGTCAACGCGAAGTTTGCGTGAGAGAAAGTCTATCCTTTCGCAGACTATAAATTTCCAGACCAAACGGTGACGACAAACTCCCCTCTCTTCTCCCCCCTCCGAAACTCCTAGTTGCAAATAAGAATGATCGCAAAAAGCTGCTATTCATCCAACAAGCAAAGCAAACCACAAACGCCCTCCCAGTGAATCATGTGATGTCCCGGTCTAATAGTAACACGCTCTCTCGTAAATCCAAGAAACTCTAATCCCGCAATCCGCCCTTTCCGTACTTCTTCGCAAACTCTTCCGCGATGCGAGCTTGCTCGGCAAACGTCCGCGCCTTGTATTTAGGGTCCTCCGAAGGCTCGGTTTGCGCGGCAGTAGAGCTGCGGCTTGATCCATCGTCGTCTTCAGTGGTATCGGCTCGTCGAATAGAACTACCGCGAAGAGAACTACCGCGTCGAGGAGCGCTAGTACGTCTTGCGAGCATTCCGGGGTTGCCAAGGCTTACTCTGCGAGAATCAGGAGCGCTGATATTTTCGATGGATGGTAGGACGCCGCGGGACGATGCTGGACGTGGTGGGGCTGGCGCAGGCGCATTCTCGGTTTCATCTTCACTGGAGATGTAGACGGGTTCAGGTCGTGTTCTTGTACTGACATCTGTCATGGGTGTATCCTCGTTACGAGTGGCTGTGCCGGATTTTCTTCTGACGGGAGCAGTGCTCGAGATTTCGAAGGGGCTCCCGGCGGGGCTATTGCTATTGGGACCAGATACTTGAGACTGTCCAGGGGCTAAAGACTTCTTAGGGTACTTGTTGGCAGCATCTTCGGAACTTAGTTCCATCATTGACATTCTTGATGGACGAGGAGGAGCAGTGCTTGAAGGTGTATTGCTATGGCTAGAATAGAATGATGGCCTAAATGACTGACGGCCGTCGTCGTCATCTTCTGATCGCCGACGCTTGGCATTACGCTGCTGCTCAGCATACGTTGAAGTTGTCATTTGGTTATGGGGCGCATATCGGGGGTGGGTGTTGTTGACCAACATACCAAAGCCACTGCCTGAAGGCTGGTCTGCTTGTGCGTGTCTTAGTGGTCCATTAGTCATCGGGGGACGCTGAGAGAGGCTGGACGGCGGCGGTCCATAAGGTAGGCCGTTCAAGGGAGATGGGCCATTCCGTTGTGCCGCGTTGATAGGTGAAAAGCCAGTAGTTGGTGCAGTTAGCCCTGCACTCGATGTAGGAGTTGGCAGAGATGCCATGTACGAGCTGGCATTCAGGCGTGGGTTGAGAGGGGGCGCCGCAATAGATACTGCATTCCTAGCAGCAGCCTTATCTTTTTCGCGCAGGCGGAGACTGACTCCATACTTCTTGCGAATTTGTGACTTCTTTGAAGCATTCCCATTTTTTAAAGATACCAACCTAGCGTCCCTCTCAGAAGCGACCGGGAGAGCTTGTGCCGCAGCACGAAGCGTCGCATACTTGTCATCCTCATCCTGGAGTTCCTGTTGCAAAGCTGCAAGTTTTTCAGGTGTTAACTGAGACGGAGACTGACGAACGTCGGAGGGGGGCTCTCGTTTGCCCGGAGTATGAAGAGATGGTCGTGGTATAGCAACTGCTGGCTGGTGAACAGGCACTTGACTTTGAAGTACGGGCGCAGGACCAGGACCTGGACCTGTCTGCATCGGATAATTCGATTGGACTGTCGGAGCTGACAAAGGCACAGGACCTGACGAATTTTGTTGCACCATAGATGGGTGAAGAGGCGTAGATACACTCGAAGGACCGGGTGGTGCTTCTAGAGGTGGACCATCGTTCCCAGCGCAAACCTCTTTCTTACAGTGATACTCTTGACCCTGCTTTGTACTAAACCCTTGGTAACATCTGTGGCACGAGAATTTGAAACCGTTCGGCTCTTTGTGGCAAACTTTCTTAGATATATGGTAGTTGAAGCCGGACACGTCGAAAAAGTGGGATCTGCAGTTTGGGCAGTACATACGTTGAGCACCAGGGGTGGTCGAGTATTGCTGCCACTGGTAGTGTTCCAAACCTCTCAATCGCAGATATTCGGCGTGACGCTCTCGTTCCTGGGTAGCTATCACGGGGTTATCAGAGAAAGCATGCGGCATGAGCGGCTGTCCGTTCGTCGGTGAGGTTCCACTAGTGAATCCATTTGAAGGAGAGTCAGTACGTGGACTATGCTGAAATCCGTTTACAGGGCCTCCATTTGTCATTTCCACATCTCTCGATGGGGGATGCGGAACATTTGGCATAACAGTTTCTCCATCCTCAATGATATCATCCATCTGATATCCAAGCCTATCATTCTCGGCCAGCCATGTAATAAGAGTCTTCGCAGGCGCCGTCTTCAGGCGATGGCTAACGACCTTGTCTAGTTCTTGCGGAGGGAGGCACGCAAGAAGTTCTGGGATGCTTGCATTGTGGAGGGCTTTTTGGATAACCGCCTCGCTATTACTAGCAAGGTCAAGCAGTCGGTCTTTGAAAACAAGGGTATCTCCCACGTGATTCATAACCTCAACGGACGTATTCTTCAAGAGAGCTCGGAATATAAAGCTTAGATGATTTAAACTGGCGTCCTGAAAGAGGAAATTTCTCCAGTGCTCGCGCAAAAGTCTCTGGAGTGCCTTTGAAGAAGCCCCTAAGATGTGCTCATTCAACTGTGCAACCTCTTTATCGATTTTAATGGAGTCGGCAGCGGCTTTGGCGGATTGGAGTTCATGAAGGTGCCGCTTCTCCTTCTCTGGAGTTACGAATAGGGAAGGGGAAGGAGGTGGTGGTATTTGTTGTACGTGTTGATGTTGAGGGGTTTGACTTTCTGATCTGGGTAAGTCGCCATTTTCTCTTACTGGCAGCGGCGGACTCTGTGTAGATGCAGTAGGTACGGCAGGTACGATAGGGATCAAGGTTTCGTCTGACTTGGATGCAGAATCATTTGCCAGCCCGATCCCGTTGATGACCACGTGAGTGTTTCCATTTGCATTTGCATCATGTGACGTTAGATTTTCTTCTGCAGTCATCGGATCGGTGGTACTGGTGGGTCTGGCTGTGCCTCTGCCGTTGCCGCTGCCGGTCGCGATCTTGGGATCTCCATCATCCACACCCGAAAGTTCCACGTCCCGCATCTCTGCCTCATTCGGCATCGCAGCTGTTATTGCTGGTTGGCGCTGCGAAGGATCCGAAGTAGTGATATTCATGTTTAAGTGAATATTCCGTACGATGGATGCAGTGTTGATGGGTCTTCGTCGCAGGATATGTAGGAGAGAAATGCCGAAAAGCCAGCTGTCGCAAGTCGATGCTAGCGTGCTTCCCTATTAAAAACTTTTATTAGCCCTGGATCCACTAAACTACCCAGATTAATCATCTAATCAAATCGTGTAAAATTAATCTCAAATACTTTGTAACCATCGTGCATATGCAGGGATTTAGAAGTGAGAAAAGGCAATTATTACATAGTCGGTTGCAGATCCGGAATCTTATTATTAAAGGCGCGTTTTACCCAACGACAACGTGCCGTATAAATTGGGGTTGATAAAAATTAGATAAAGACAAAGAAGGGATATCCGGGCTTATAAGGTTTCTATGACACTAGCTTATAAAACTCCAAACGTCCTAGCCACAAACTCAAAGACGAAGCGCTAGCTATAAAAGCTCGGTCCTATTCGGGAAAGGGCTTAGGGCCGCTTTAATTAAGCCAATCAAATGCTCTGTCTAATCAAGGTTTAATCGGCTATTAAGACAAACGTAATAATATATCGTTTGCCCCTTTCCATACAACCCTTCTGATTCGCGGGTAGTGGCATATTGACTCATCATGCATTATTTGTTCCAGAAGAGTGAGACAAATCAACCTAATTTAGGACCCGGTCGTGCGCTAGCAAGACCCATCCACGTTGTTCAATCATTTTCACTCCTTATTTAATGATACTGTGACGACACCGTTAAACTTGAAAAACATACCGGAAAATATCCAAACTCAAAACACTTGATGAACTAGCATTGGCAACTTGGCCAAAAGCGTACTTCGTATCAATTGTTAACAACCAATATTTACGGCTAGCAACCAATGCAAAGAAACACAAACTTGGCACAAAGACTGGGATTTCCTTTCACGGGTATCTTCGAACTTGAAATATAGTCACTTGACAGTATTACTTCGTAAAAGTAAGAACACTACTAGGTACTCGCTTATTCCTCGCTCCTGATTGGTTGTACTGGACCGTATTGGCATGATGCCGCTGAGAATATGGAAACGCTCTTCGTACCGTTGATAAACTTTACGTATTCGTAGATTCGTACTCTTTGACGGGTGAAGGTTTTCGACGAGTTTGTCTCAGCAAATAGCGCTAGCTACTATCGGTTGTTGTGGGTTTTGCAATTCGATGTAAAGAGTGTAGTAGCTTTAGCGTGGACCTGCCGACCGCGATAGTGTTAGTCATTGAATGTAAATCGGACGGAAGACAGTTCAATAGCTGATGTTTGATCATAGATGTTAGAAAGTAAAAGGCTGAAACCAAGATGTTGGAAAAAGCAGATCGACGTTGGGCGCTTTCACTCACTGCTTTGACTAGAGAAGTCGATGATGGTGAAACAAAGACTTTGTATTCTTACTTGTGAAGTTATGACTTGATGACGAGATCATTGGGTAAATTTCCTGTCGACGAGCATTATAGATGACTGAGGTTGTGACTGGTTTCGATGATTCGATGGAAGTGTGATGCTATCTATAGCATATATTAGTACTGAGCATTTGAGGGGACATTGATGACGACGGAATGGTGAGGAGATCGGGCACAGCTGAGGTAGTAGATAGAGTTGGCTTCGAATCAATGCTTTGAAACGACGCATGATAGGCTGCCGTACACGCATCTGAAGTCGAAATTCGAAGGGAAGAATGAGGAGCTGATTCACTTACCAGACGACGATGAAGAACATATGTTTGAAAGTAAAACACTTTCTAAATTATGACCGCTGCCATACAAATCTCAGCATAACAAAGCGTTGTTAGCTGTCTGGCTGTCTGGTTCTAGAAAGTATGTGCAAATACAAAGTCCAAAGAATACAAAGCTAGTCTATGCATCAGATAGGTTAAAATATTTTTATCATACTAGCGCAAACGCTACGCCAAAAGTATCCTAGGCCGAAGCAGGCTATATTTTCCAAGTGGATCTATTCTTAAGGGGAAGAAATGTGTTCCGGTTATTCTTGCTATCATAAAGATGGGATTTATATTACTATGGATGGATTCATTCTGCGCAACAAAGAGCTTCCAAACAAAGAATGCTTCTAAAAACTTAGCAGTAAATACTTTTTATATTTGAAAGAATTTTACGCCAAGTTAGTCTATAGTAGAGAAATAGTAGTATTTGAAATACATAGTATATTAGTACCGCGTGCAAATTCAAGATATGATATATATGAAAATCGCTTTCTAACAAGCGTTACATTTTTTAGAATCCGTATAAATTACTATTTAAACCTCCCTTTGATAATACCGTCTTCCCCATCCAGTTCGCCATTTCCAGCGTCCATTTAATCAAACATATCCCCCCCCCTTGTAATCTATCGCGAACAGGCTTTTCTGGAATTCGTATAAAATACCACACCAAACCTCCCCATCAACAACGGTCTCCTCTTCCCTATCAAGTTCGTTATTCTCAGCCTCCTATTCCATCCGACACATGTCGCTTCCCTTGATAACACAGCATAAACAAACCACCGTCCTAGCCCCATAAAAACCACACAACCCAAACCTCTTCACTGTTAACTTGATATCATTCTAATCTTTTGAAACTACTATGAGTGACAAAGCACTGCTGTTCGATATATAACTATTCATATCTACTCTTGAGTAATAAGTGTAGAAGGCGTCTTCAGGCCCTTTTCTCTGGAGACGAAACAAAATGATGCGATAGAGGGGTAGGAGTAAAATGCGAAATTAAACAAAGTGACTTAAAAATAGAGTATTGGGAAATTGGCAGGCTTCCCTTATGTAAGGTTACCTAATCATTCAATCGACGTCAGCTAATAGATGCGCTAGGAAAAGGTTACTATATAAAAGAGAAAAGTAATTTAGTGGAAATGCATCACATAGAATGAAGGTAATATCATACCTACTTTCTAAGGCGTGAAGTGAACACAGCAGCTGGATGCATTCACCCTAAACAAGTCTAGATCTTCGATTAGCATCGATCCCGGTATGTGGAACGTAGGTATTAGTGCTATGTAGTATCGAGACGTTATAGTTGAAGACGACGTAGCATAGAAACCAACTAGCAGACATTTTAAATATAGAGAGGAAACAGATAGTATATGCGGTAATAAATACTGTTCTATGGTGTATTGCAGTCAAAGTTCATGGCTTGACAATGCTGCAGCGAGGATAATAAAGCGGTATAACATTACATGGATAATTCCAGGAGATTTATTAGTATTACAGGTGCTAATACGTGTAATGTGATCACTTCTCTACTATATAGTATAGACTTAATTCTAGTTAATAATACTTAGCATTTAGGTGGTATTATAGATATAAAGAGGTAATGCCTCTTTACTAACTAAGCTATGCTAGATTATATAAGCTAGATTATATAACTAGAAAGGTTAGGGAGGATCCTAGAGCGGATCCCAGAGCGGATCGTATATCCTAACAAGATTAACGATTTCTTTTATGAGGCTGCCGGAACCGTTCTAGTGACCAAGTCCTAGGATCGTAGAGAATCTCTGACATTCACAGCAAATCGACCCTCGCATATAAATAGGTTACTTATATTACTTAATCCCCTTATATTTCTAACATATCTAAAATGATCAAAAGGATACATATCTAAGTAAGGCAAGCAAACAGTGTTTGAATGAGAAAGTAAATATCATAGGCGGTGCACACGCGATATAATTCTCAATTGACTTAGTTCTTCCGGAATTCAGATGCTGGAAAATGATATATTGCCTAGGTATATAGTTACGGTAGTTGTACGAGTACTTATCTCTCTGCCCCTGTAATACACATGGTAGAATATTCAAAGCAAGCGTTTAGCTCAAAGCTAGCAGCACTTGCAACTTCCTTTAACAAACACAAAGGAGGTGACGAATCGAGCAAGAAAGTGACTAGTAGCAAATTTCATGTATTATCGTAATATCATACACCTATCCTAATTCCTATCCTATTCGAAAATCCCTTTCCGGCAGTAAAAACCGCTCACCAGCCCCATCCATCCATACAAAAACCAAAATGAGCAAAGAACCACCAGAACCAGCTTAATTCTCACCACAACAAGCAACAAGCAACTTCTCATAATCCCCACTCGTCTCCCCCTTGATCCTGTTCGTGAGACTCTTCTTAAACAGGTGGTGGTACGCGCCTTTGACCTGCTGTAGATGATTTCTATCCCAGTGAACTCTAACCACGCGGTTTGTGAGGAGGTGATCTTTTGTGCCAGCGCCGGCCATGGCGTCTTCGAGGAGGAGGGCATCGCGCATGGCTTTGTCGGTGCCCGTTCGGAGTTGTTGGAGGAGGGCTGCTTCCATGTGACCCGAAAATTCCTAGAAAAGGTCAGTCAGCGAGAGACTTTTAGGGGTTGGGAATGGGTGTATTTTACCTTCTTAATGACAGTTTCCAAATCCCTAGTAAACTTCTGCCTGTAGGTATGCGCAATTGCACTAATCTGAGCATCGCTCCTCTGGCTCAAAATATTGCATACAAGCAATTCATCAGTGCCCATCTTGCCTTCAGTTGCCTTGTACAGCTCCATCACATCATGATCGATTTGTTGTGGGATAACAGGTGCGCTTTCCTCGGCTCTATTCGCCGCCAGAACCATCAAGAAATGCCGCTCGGTTTTCATGCTCAAATCCCCTTTGACATCGTGTTCGAGAGTTCGGTGGGTGGTCTTGTGATATGTTTCCTTGATAGCCCGCATGTCCGCATTCGATCTCCCCAAAAGTACATCATTTAGGACTTTCTCCTTTGTGCCCGGTCCACTCATGGCTTCGTATAAGAGGTACACATCTTGATTCAAAGGACCGCGGATAATAGCACACAATCCTGTCTCGAACCAGCCACTGACTTCGCTCTTAACGTCTTTGATGAGGTCTCGACCGAAGCGGTGGTTGTAGCCTTTGCGCAGGACGTCGATTTGTAAGGGGTCTTTGGTCGCGAGTACGCGGGTGAGCGTCTTCTCGTCTGTGCCGAATCCTTTCATTGCCTTTCGTAGGGCCTCGGCGTCTTGTGTTGGGTCCCATTGTATATTTGGAGCGGGCCCGTAGCCAAGGGATGGAGGTGTCGGCTGAACGTATGCTTGAGGTGCTCCGTATTGCTGTGGTGGGGGCTGTCCGTATGCTTGGGGTGGAGGGGCACCGTAAGCTCCTTGAGGTGGGGGCGCTGGGGAGCCATAAGGGGGCTGGCCGTATTGTTGGGGGGGAGGAGCTCCGTAGCCCTGCTGTGGTGGGGGAGCACCGTATCCTTGTTGAGGTGGGTAACCTCCTTGCTGAGGGGGGTATTGCTGTGGAGGATATTCTGTTCCAGCGCATTAGCTCGAGCTTTCAGTCCCAATCCTTCATTTGTGTACTAACGACCTTGCGGCGCGCGCCGTATTGCTGCGGGGGGTAGCCTTGGGGAGGAGGTTGTTGGTAGCCTTGAGGAGGATATTCTGCGTGCCAATCCATCAGTTCAGCTGTTGAGGTCACTGCGAATTCTTGACTTACGGCCTGGAGGTGGAGCCCCATAGCCTCCACCTTGGTATGGGGGTTGATTGTATGCCATCGGAAGAGTAGATATCGTTGGAGAACAATCTGCTGAAAGAAGGAAGAGTTGTGTAGGTTAGTTGGAGGAGGGAGGATGGATTAAAGGAAAGTAGGTAGCAAAGGAGGATCTCTATGTCACCGGTTGTGCTGTACTAATAATAAGTACGTGAAGGCGCATTACCAACTTGGTGATCCAGTATTCGAGCAGTAGCTGGGATAGAGGGGCAGTGCTGACTGGTTCTTAGGCACGAACGGTCAGGTTTGCGCAGCACATCAATCAGCCACTTGCCAAGCGCCTTGGCCTGCAAAGAGATTGCGTACTGTAGGAGAAACTTCTCCCGTGAGGGTTTTCATCTTCTGACTCGGATTCGGGTCGCACTTGTACAGTCGGACTAGATGAGGAATTGCAGATGTTGCTTACGAGATTGAGTTGTGTTGGGGTAGGTTGGGCGCAAAGTGTCCAGAGCTTGAAACTTTTGTTTGACTGCGCAACCATAGGGCTGAATGACGTAGACCTATGTACCTATAATAGTAGGGAGTATATTTGAATGGTATTCATTCTGGCCGGCAACAACATATTCCGTGGCATCCATTTCTGTGAATAGCTTCAATTCATCTATGAAACCCCGTACCACATAATCACTGTGTGCTTGTACATGTATTCTGCCGCCGCTTTCCTCTCCAGGCGGCAACGGCAACCTTGGCTGAAATTGCGGCCGCTGTCACTTTGCTTGCTTCTCTCACCAGCAAACACCAATCTTTCTCGCAAGATGTGACTCAGAGTTTGCACCTATGCTTTCATCTTAAAATTATGTTCTCTCTCTTGAATTAGTACATTCAGTCCATCATCTTTTCGTCAGCGTTCCAGTTTGCAGAATTGTTCAAGATACCTCAACATCGTGCTTTTGTGTTGGTTTAAAGGTTCGTCCCGGTCAAAAGAAGCGACACTCAACATCCCCTAATGCCCCACTACGCCTACCACATTGGAAATAAGTTACAGTTTCTCTACCCAGCAAAAGACTGTCGTCTCAGTGGTTCAAATTGTCAAGAGCATCATCTTCTACAACACACACGATGGGTGGCCAAGCCTTCGCATCGCATGCTTCTCCCCTCCCCACACCTCGCATGCCACCAGCAGTTTACGACCATGTCTTGAAACAAACACTACACGCTCTTCGCGAACATTATACTCAAGTGGAGAGTCCTATTGAGGCCCCTGGGAAGACAACACATGGGGATGTCGATGTTCTCGTGACTGGCGCGCTGAAGGATTATGATCCGGAGAAGAGACCATGGATTGAAGTTGCGGACAAGCTTGGGGAAGTGCTAGGTGCTGTGTCGGTGATTAAGAATCATGGACAGTCAGTTGTCAACCTTGCCGTCCCATGGCCTCAGATTGTCCTGCCTTCTATAGAACATTCTCCCAAATCCGCGGAACCGGAGGAAGTGAAATATGTTCAAATCGATATCCATTATATTCACTCCCTCCAACGCTTTCAGTGGGAGGTGAGTCGACTTTCCCCCGCTTTCGATGTCCCTATATACTATAAATGTCTCACGACATAGGAGACATTGTCAGCTCTCCATTCCAAACAATACTGACTCCGGTTGTTCCCAGCTTTTCCATAGTGCTCACGGAGACCTGTGGAACATCCTTGGCTCTACCATCCGACGATTCGGTCTTACAGTCAATGATCGTGGCCTCTACCTACGAATCCCAGATATCGAGCTTCTGGACCGCAAAAAAAGCATGGTCTTCCTCACAAAGAAGCCATCGGAAGTCTTGAACTTCATAGGTATAGATGAGAAGAGGTGGTGGAAGCCATTTTCTTCTCAATCCGAAATGTTCAACTACGCTGCAGGATGTAAGTTGTTCTGGGTTCGAGAGAAGGATGCGGAAGAGGAGGAGCATGATGTTGTTGGGGACCTCCCAGCTGAGGGACAGGAAGGGGGTGAGGCGGGCAAGAAGAAGTTGAAGCATAATGACCGGCAACGAATGGCGAAACGGCCAATCTTTAATGACTGGATCACTGTTTTCATTCCAAAATGTCGAGAAGAGGCAAGTAAGCACTTTGGATATCTCAGCAACAGTTCATGGCTCCTACAATACTGTCTCAATTTCCGTGGAATATCGTGAAACTGACCTTGATACCTTGTCACTAGGGACTATACACCGAACAAAAGCTAACCCGAAATAAAATCCGAGACGAAGCATTCGAGAAATTTGGCGTTCAAAAAGAGTAAACATTTCCCCACCTCCCTACGCGTTTGAAAATTTCAACCCCATTTCTAATACCTCAATCCTTCCGAAACATTTACAATCATGCAAAACTAACTCCACGTTATAGATACGAAGAAAAGCTCGCCTCCTGGAAGCTCCTCCGCCACAAAGACGAAATCTTGCGCGAAGTCATCAAAGGCTCCATCCCCGTCGAAGACGTCGACCGGCAACTCCGAGCCGCGTCCATCCGAATCATCAAAGCCGTCGTCTTGGAAGGACAAGAATTCCAAGGCGTGATACCTGAAGCGGTCAAGCAGGATGAGCGTGGGTTCTATGATGTAGCGGCTGTGAAGGCGTTTGTGCAGGCTAATTGGGAGGAGGCGGGACGAGTGGGGTTGGAGAGACTGTTGGTTAAGTCGAGGTTGGCGATGGAGGAGAAGGAGGCGAAGAGGAAGAGGGAGGTGGGAGAGGTGGAGGTGGAAGAGGTGGAGGTGGAGGTGGGAGGTGGCTGAGAGGTAGCTTGGGATGGATGAAGAAGATAGGGCGCAAGATTTGGCCACAGCAGAATTGGGCTGAGGGTGAACAGGTTTCGGGGGAGATATAAGACGCAGGATTCCCCGACCACTCAGCTCACACACACACAAGATACGATATCGAGCATTTGTCCTGGACGAGGTACCAATATCGCAGAAGAAAGGTGCTGGTGTTTCCTAGTCATGTACTCATATGCAAGGCAATTAAATGGAAAGTCTAGTCAGTATGAATAAAACGTCCCTCATCTAACCCCTTTTGATCATTCATTATCATATCCACTGGTATTCTAACCATCACTTAACTTGGTTTGCCAGAGTCTCCAATTCAACCATCGCTCGTCCCAAATATGAACAAGCTTCCAAGCGTATTTGGGTACATTACGTACTCACTAGCTGGCTGTACAGTATAAATATACTCCGCATACCACTGCACAACCAAGCAAGCAAAGGCGATGTTGGAAATGCGACGGGGTTCTTTCCGCGGATTCGCGTTGTGTCTCTGTGTGTGTTATCTTGTCAGAATGGTATTTTGACCTTGTCAGCTTTGTTGCGCCCTTCAAAGATGGGAGCGCATCTCATTCTTTTTTTTTGATTCGGTTGGGTTTTGCTTTGCTGTCAAGTGTCTATGTTCATTCATTCATCGGTTTCTTTGGCATTTCTTCCTAAACTTTAATAATCATAAATTGTTTATCAATTTAGGAGACGTGAGCTGGGTTGGTTATCTGAGCCCTGGTCAGAGTGATGAAAGCTCTAGCAGTTTAGTAATTCTGGTGTCGAGGGAGAAAGAAATAGATCTTGGTGGTGGCTTTTAGACCCCTTTTTTTGAGGGGGAGTTGGTATGGCGCTGGACGTAGTAGGGTGAGTGGATACTCTGCCTAAGGGAACCGCAGACTTTATTGCAAGTTGCAATAAATATTATAGGGCCAAGTCAGATACCCTGCAATGAACAATTATGAGCTAGGGAACTAGCTAAGCGGTGGAAGGGGGGTATAGGAATGTTCTGACAAAGTTCTTCGAAGTCCTCGCTTAAGTGACTTCCCCCTTTTCACTCTCTCCGCCGATGACTAGACACTCTGAACACCCTTTTAGTTTTCGTTGCATTTCGCATTTCTTGATAACGGTTGTCTAGCCTTGAATGCTATATTAGCCTTTGCTTGAACATATTCACGTAGTGGAGATTATGACAACTTCTTGAAGCACCAACACCCGATGCTTTACCGATCGTGATAAGAATTCTTTGTTGCACGTTGCTTCTCTTATCATTACGTTAATGTTGAATGAAGGAACTTGCTCTTTGGTTAGCAGAGCTCAGAAAAAACACAGAATACCGAACCTCATGTAGTTCAGTTCCTACTTGTAGGCTTCTTGTTAAGATTCTGTATCCATAGGCTTAGAGTCTCTGCGATACATTTATACCCAGTACTTAACTCGTCTTCAAAATTGTAGATATTAAGATAGTCCGCTAGAATCAACAAAGTATCAACTCCGAGCTGGTCAGCTGATCCTCGGGGACGACAAAGAAGTCTAATTCCCTCGCAGATCTGAAGAATTGTGACATAATATGAATGGAAGCCGCCGCGAAAGTCGACAACGGTACATTCAGAAATGACAAGGTCAAAGACCGCAATGAACTTCTAGACACGCTCCAAAACAAGATTAAAGCATATTGTCAATACCAATTTGTCTCCCGCAAAAGTGTCCAAACGGGCAAGTCTAAGTAAGCATGCTTGCAGACGAATCCCTAGTCGCTCTTTCAGCAACTGGCATGCGTGGAGACCCAAGGCAATCTGAGTTGAAGAAGCAACATATATTGATGAGAAAGAATATCTCATCACCATTATGCCCTGCTTGAAGAGTCCCCTCAAAAATATGCTTGAGCGCAGCCAGTGGATCTCCACGTAATCTGGATGCGTCGTAAGCTAAGGTTGAAAATGACTCCTCTTTGACCTCCCCCACACGATGATCGGGAGATTTGAAGCGGTAACCATGTCTCGCGATAGCGCTCGAAAGGAATGGAAACTAAAATAAGGGGGGTTTTATACAAGATAGCCAATACTACGGCCACCACGGAACAGTCTGGTTCCTTATAATCTAACCTATAATACATCTATCCTTGGTCTATCACCCTACTGGATCACTTGATCTAACATTTGAGCCCCAGCGTGGTATGATGGTAGTCAAACGCCTTCATTAAGCCGTACAAATGAGAGGTAGCAGCTGCAAGAACAAGCATGTGAAAGATCTGGTGGGAACTCCCCCAAATGTCAAATGCTCCTGGCCATGATCTTTCGGGCCAACGAGCCTGTGAAAGTTAGAATTTGAAATATATATCACGTGAAAGGATAACTCACAGCGTACAAGCCAGCTCCAAGGATGTAGAGGAACCCTTCTAGTAACATCCAGGCCATTCCCACTCTATCTTGCATTTCCTCTACACCGTATATTCCGATACCGTGAAGGATTGGTACAACTGCTGATAGCCCCATTCCCACGAACATGCCTGCTCGGTATGAGCGCCACGCTGGGGTCCTGAATCTTTCGAAGATTGATACCGAAGTGCACCCAAGCCCAAGAGTAGTCATCTGTACGATAAATAAGCATACGCCGTGCTAAAACTCGGGGTACTACTATACCATAGTCCAGTAAACCTCTTGCAGATGTGGGTGACAATAGAAGCCATAGTAGATAGCCGGGATAAAACTTCCAGTAATCAAGCATACAATTCCAACGTAGTCGAGTTTGTTACCAAATTTGGCAACCATTAGAGAATGATTCGAGATCGTATGATACGTGCCCGACATGCCCAGGCACAATGCCGCCCCAACGAAGAAGAACGAAAACGCCAAAACATCTGATGATGTTGCCGTCTCATATCTTGGCTTGACTGCAGAGTAGATTATGACTCCAGCTATGGAAAAGACTACTGCTCCTAGCAGATGAGAGTATATATTGACTGATTCGTTGTGGATGTAGCCAAGACTAGCGAAAGACTTCTTGAAAGACTCCGAGGTTGGCCGGTAGCCAGAATATATGTAATGATTGTCTCGTTGCCAGGCTGGCAAGTCATCCCAAAGCACAGTCAATGCATTTCCTATCTTTTTCTCAACCTTTTTTACGACATCTTCCGTGACTTCGGTCGTCGACGGGCGTCGCTGGCGGGCTGACATGAGGTGGTACGAGTAAGAAGGGGAGAGAGTAGCTTTAATCTGGTGGTAGAAAGAGGCGAGCATTTAAGAAGTTGCTTATGTGACAAAATACAATCAGATATACAAAATCATTCGCAGCACAGCGTACATCAAACAGGGGAAAATCTGGTGTTTTTAAAAGGAGTGAAAAGAGTTGAGTCGCGGGGCATTTTCTGTTGCGGTCGCCGCTGCCGATTGACTTGAGAGGTGCCAATTTTAAACGAGCCGTTTGGCTTCCGTCCCGTCTCCTTTCTTCTCCTTCTCACAGCTTCAACTACATCACATCCATCACCGCCCACCTCTCTAGTTTTTCAATGTCGGCCCGTGGAGGTCGCGCAAACTCAGCACCATGGAGTCGATTGAAACCCGCAAATTTGGATCCTCTGGAGGCCCTGGGACTGCCTTCGAAAGGAGACAATAGGTACGTCGCATGCGGTTGTTTATTGATACCCCACATGTTCCCCGCGTCGATATGTATTGATCGTGGCACACGCAGGCTCCTCGACCACAAAGCGCAAGAGCGATATCATGCAAAAATCGTCGAGAGATACATGGCCTTCTGTACGGATGCGGGTCGCGGTGATGAGCTCCTTCGACGACTGGCGCGAATGGACATATCCCAGGAGAATGGAAGGAGCGATAAGGCGCAACGACAGATTCCGCAGAATGCAACGAACATTCGAACGGTCGTCGACGCAAACGTTGATATTTCGGGACAAAGGGATCTTGCCACTCTAATTATGGCAATGAGAAAGTTACGCGAGGGCATTGTGGCCTCGAACAGGGTGGACGACTTTTCGATTCAAGCATATATATTTTGTATCAGACTATCAATTCTGGTGAAGCAAATGGAATCCTACCATCCAGCAATACTTCATCTACTCAAGAAGATGCATACCACCCAGCCGCTTGCGAAGACTGAGCTCAACGAATTTGTTGGATATCTAGTGTTAGACTTGGCTTGTCGACAAAACGACCTGGCTCAGGCTTACTCTGTCAGGCTGGAATGGGGTTTACAAGACACGAAAGTGGATGCGGTTCTACGTGCCCTTGCTCACGACAATTACTTTCTTTTCTGGAAGGTCAAAAGGAGCGTGGACGGGTACAAGGCAAAGCTTATGGAGTTTGCTGAGGAGGGAATAAGAAGACAAACACTGAAGTGCCTTGGACGGGGCTATCTCAGCATCGACAAGCCATCCCTGGAGAAGTACGTCAGCACCACCTGGACTTCACTGACAAAATACTATGGTGTCGGCTGGCAGCTGGAAGGTTCCAAGGTCATCATTCGGAAACCGAAAACGCGATGAGCTTCGAAAATCATGCAATGGGGAATTGATATTACAATATTCATCAAAAGAGGTTCGGACCATCAGTACATGGCCTATGCTCCTACAGACGCTTGACGCAAATGACCAACATACTCATCTCTCAACTCCACGAAGGACACGCTGGGGTCGGCCCGAATGATCTTTACCAAGCATTCATATTTCTGTCCGGTCCAACATCCCGAAGCCATGGTTCGTATTTGACGGACCATTCGCAACTTCATCAGAAAATGCTCGACGTTTCTAGCAACGCTCTGGATCCCAGAAACGCTCCAATGGGGGAGCGGTGAAAACCTGCAAAGCCTGAGCACATATGGCGTCAGCTAAGCTTTGCATTTCACAGTTGACGTGTATTCGTGCACCAAGCTTTAAAGTGAGAGCGGCCTGTGGAGGTTGACAGTTGGACATCCGAGGGCTAGAGACGCTAGAGAGACATGCGCTACAAAACCACACCGGCAGGTCTTAGGATTAGCATGGTCTTTTAGAGGAGTTCTGATGTCACTCAGATTGTCATCGTCACTTCGCATATCATTATCGCAAGAGTCATCTACAGAATTCCTTTCTAGATGAGGTCAATGTGATTCTATATCTCAACTTATGGACTGTGTGGCCAGTCGTGTACAAGGTTGCATGGTAGCATCAGGGGTGATTCATTATTGCTACTGGTTCTATATGCTTCAAAGGTTCCTTCTCCTTAGCTTATATTTTTATGCGTGGCCTGTGAAGTCGCGAACCTTTCCTCCATATTTGAGCTCATTGCGGCACTTGAAAGTTTTCACGAGGTATACTTCGTGTCATCGAATTAAGAAGCCGTTCGAGCTTGGTAGTTACTATGTCGGAGGCCTTCTCGGCCCCACTCGTCATAAAACCTGCCAATTGGAGCATCTGGATGGCCCATTCAGCGTATAAATTACGCCAAACCGAGATGATTTGATTTTTGTTGCACTTCGCAGTTGTGTCGATTCAGACTGAGTATCCTATGAGGAGATTTTTGCTTACATCTTGATTTATCTTACGTATCGCCTATTGCTCTCGTCTCATCTTAATACTCCTTAAGTCTGATCGCGCAATACCTTGTAGTATAGTTTCTTTGCCTGGCCATTGGCATAAACCCTACCACTTCTTAGGTCTGATTGCGCAATACTTCATAGTATAGCTTATTTTCCTAACCATTGACATGATTCACTGTACCCATACGTTTGTAGTGAATATAGTTACGCATCGTCTTATACCAAAGGTGCGTTTTCATGGTCGCATATTGTTTAGGGCATCATTGAGGTACCCAGCTTTCTTCATCTTGGGATGACGATACATAGCAGCTGGCCGTTCTTCTAAACCTTCTCAATAGCCTTTCATCCGTTGAGATAGTAGTATTGAAACAACTACCACAATACCTATTGTTTGGCTGGCCAAACAATTTTTTCGAGCATCGGACCCAGATCCCCGAATGCGATGTGCAACAGAATAACAATATTCATCATGGATGTCTGGATGATATCTCGAGTCTTCGGTTCCAGGTCCTTGAATACAATGTGCAACAAATCCACAACATTCTTTTTGGAAGCCCTAGATGAATATCTCAGGGTTCGGACCTAGGGCTATGAATACGAATTGCAACAAAACCACGAATGTATCCCAAAGAAGGTGTGAAATGGATTCGAAGGCCGAGAACACCTACCCAGGTAGCAGGAGCTTGGGATTAATGAAGACGATATGTCAATGCCAACATTCTCGAATACACTAAGTTTCGGACCGTATGGTCAGATGGCAGAGTCTTCGCGTCACCACTTACCAGTCAGTCTTGGGCGGGTTGATGCCCTAATTTATAGACTTATAACGAAAATAGTCGCAATTTGCAATCACGGAGGTTTCGGAGTCTCGGGTTGGCCCACCATGTTCATCCATACCTGGCTGTAAATGGGAGTCCTGCTTCCACTTCTTTCCTCGCAATATATTAATTATATGGAACTCCTTTGGGGCGACATCACGAACAGCCGGTGGGCAACTTTGCCCGAATGAACATTGCATAACCGAGATCCCGAACCTAGCCTCGGTCCTGATGGTATTTCGCAAGGGCTCAACGCGCGGTGTTCGCGAGTCATTCACGCATCTGTCGGGGCTTAGAAGTTCTTGATTTGGGTAATTATGAAGCTGAGGATCAGTATCACGAATATCACTTCTGGTAGTATTGCAAGGCGACAACGAGGTCAAATGTTAGGTCAAAGTCTCTCGCATTCACTATTTATATGTCCAGACTATTTCGGGCGCCCATTTCCCTCTCAGCTCACCAAACTTCCTCTAGAAAACTCGAGAGAATGATTTCATCTGTCATCTGTCTTCTGAGCTAGTTGGGCTCAACTCTGTTCCATTAACTGCTGATTCCCGCGCGAAATTCATGGCAGGCTGTGCAGTGTTGATGGAGTGTCGTCGGGAGAGACTTTAGCGCAAAGCTTAGGCGAACCCCTTTTTCAACCGTCACGTGGCTGTGCGCACAAGTCCTTCCCTTTTGTCGCACGTGTTCTTTGCTTTGTTGGTTTGTCGCACTTGCCCCTTAGTTTGCTTTTAGCTCCTAGAGCTGAAGCTACCTTAGGCTGCTGCGGTGGCCGCTCGTTCCCGATGGTTCCCATGCCTTCAGGCGAATTGGGTAAGGGTCGCTCCTTCCCCTTTTTGCCGCTTCTTTAGGAGCATGAAAGGCGCTCTTTCCCTTTCGGGTCGCAATTAATGTCTCTTTTTATGGCCCTGCTTGTTGGTGAGGACTCTGAAGTTGTTTCAAGAGTCAAACAGGGCTGTCTTACCAGAAAGCATTCGTATATCACTTTACGCAAAATTAAATACGTCTGCATCCGCCCAAAATTCACAGCTTAATCCTTCTGCTCTTTCCAACTTCCAGTGCAGCTTATAGTGCGATGACTTGAAGTTACATTTGGCGATAATGCCATGCTCCATCGAAATGTAACAACAATACCTAAAGTTCTTCAAGGGAATCAATAAGGAAACTTTGCAAATTCTGATTACATTGCCTCAAATCATGAATAAGATGTCAATAAGAGACTTACAAACACAAAGTCAATCTCAGATGACCAATGGCCAAAAGGAGATCCTGCCGTAAGGCCGAGGCCATTAAAAGTGTACTCCTGCTAGTTGTGTCAAGGGCCATAAGTAATGATTCTTTGCAATTGTAGTTTCGAGATCGGACATCACGCAAGATGCATCGCTTTCCGACCTCTCATAGCAATTCGATTGAGCCACCCAAGCCGCCGTATCTCATCTTCAGCTTCAGAAATATTATCCGCGTTCAACATAAGATTTCCTCGATGGTATGCGCTTAGAGCCCTTACGCGTTTCCTCATCTTGTCCGTCGAGTCGCGGGTTTCCCTAGCAATCTCAAGGCTATCATGATGTGGTATGCAGAAATCATCGTCGGCATCTTCGTGCTTGTTGGTTTTTGGAGCTATCTTCCGCCAAAGATACCATGCAGGTTCTGGTTCAGAACGCGACCTGCCATTTGTCACATCGCTCTCGCTTTTGACCTGGCGTAGAGTGATCTTTGACTTTTTTGTTTTGTTCCGAGACCCGCTACCAAGTAACGGCCGGTGCTCCGTGGAGCCAAATGGTCTTCCGGTCATCTCTTCTTCCCCTTGGGGTACGTCGCGCAAAGTGCGATTGATACTCTTGAGCCACTTCAAAACTGCAGTTGATGGAGAGCCTCGACCCCGAGGTTCAAAGAGGCCCGTTGGCTCGACGAGTGGTCGCACGGGCCTGCGTGTATGACCCGCTGCAAGCTTTGCAGAATAAATGAGGATCCGCTTTCTCGGTGTGTATAATCGAGATCCTTTGGAGGCTTTGGATGGTATTTCGATATTATAGGTGTCGTAAATATCACGACCTCGGATTCCGTCGATGCGATCGAGTTATTGTTGGGGGGTCTCGAGGATAAGTGAGCTTTCTTGTTGAGGAATCATTGTTGTTGTAGCAAGTTGTAACAAAATTAAAAAATTGGGAGGGAGCAGTGGGACGATGTGTCTTATAAGAGGTAGGTGATTTACATTTCTTTTATTGTGCGATGTGATCTAATCTGTTTTTCTTCTAAGACCTTCGTGGACCGTGGTAAATTTGGTGAGGCGAAACTTAAAAGGGGAAGGAGCAGTCACTATTACTCGCTAAGAGCGGGCTCTTTCCCCAAACCTTATAAAAGCCTCCTAAACTCTGGTTCCTAGAGCACTTTCTTAAAAAGCTAGCAGTTCTCTGCCCGATTATATTGATGGATTAACACTCCACATGAGGCTTAAAATTTTTTACGGTCATACTGATGTGAGTGAGGCACATGCAAACAATTGTCATGTAGGCAACCCTATTGCTGAACTACCTTGAGCCTTTCTATTATGATTAATTGATTATACCGAGGGTGAAATAAGTTAAGCCGAGTTGGATTATTGTTCAACTGAACTCAATCTCTACAAGGTATACTCAACTCACATATTACATTTATAAATAAGAGTTCCTTTTTAACCTGACTTCAACTTAAACATATTCAAGTCAACTGAAGTTGGTATGAATTGTTTGGGTATCTTTGCATACGATGGCTATAATCTACTTACTCATTTGGATTGATTAACCTTGTCCTCCCTTACACACTATTCAAGTTCTTCATTGAGCTTAGGTTGCATGCTACAAATTCCCCCAACCCTCATGGCATAAGATCTTGGCTGCGATGGGATGGTTTATGGTCAATGAGGCTAATGTAGATCGTGTAAAAGCTAGGATACTAGATCCAGATGCTAAAGTTGGAAGAAGCAATGAAGAGGTCGTTGCGCTGATAGCTACTCGTCGACAACTGAATAATAATTTGGGTTGACGCCGCCGAGAGTAGTTTGAACGGAAATTGGAGAGACGTTTTGCATTGGTGTAAAAGTAGACCGAGCTCTAAAGTGTGAAATGGAGCTCTTTATTTGTTAGGCTCATCTTGAGTTTATTATTGTCAAACAATAAAAATGCCAAAGACATATTAGTTCACGTGACCTGATCTCGCTGGATCTTTTGGCTTTCTTTCATATATTCTATTGTATATTCTAATCGCGTGATACAAATCAGAAAACATCAAAGGGCCGCTCTAGTTATTAATCACAGGTTTCATGTCATTCTTTTGATATTACCTAACCATTTCTCGTGATTATGCTCGTGGCAAACTCTTAAAGCTGATTCGGGTCGGAAAAGCCTTTTACCATCGTCCACTTTGGGTAGCTCAATATAAGTCAGGCTCAGAAGTTCTGAGTCCGACACTCTGCATGAACCATATGAGTAAAACAAGTTTCATCCCATGCTAAATCATTCCCAATTTCTCCCTTGCATGTTGCCCTCCATCTCAACCCACGTACCGAGACTACTGTCTCTCCTCGTTTCCTTATTATCCCTTGCAATAATGGCAGCCACGTTTCGGCGGCTGTCATGTCGTGTGACGGACGGTTGGCATCATAAGGTGTAACGTCCGAGCAATCAAATACTGTCCTATTACCTCACATGTTATTAGACCTGCATACGGTATAATGCCTTGTCCTACCTGCCTTTCCTTCTGCTAGCCTTAGTAGTGGGCTTGATGTTACAGCGTGTTCATTTGGATATTGCAGCTGCAAGCGCTAGGTTGTTTCTGAAGATAGTTTCAAAGCCGACCTCCACAACGGATGGGAAACGACTTTCATGTTGCTTTAGGGAGTACTCGTGGCCAGTAGTGGGAATCACGTAGCCAGGACTGCAGTAGCAGATAGAGCGGGGTACTTTTATGTGATGGACTATCGATAAGCTGCATGCGGGACGATAGCAACTTCACATACTGTACCCACTACAAATGCCTCCTCCAGTCCCGAGACAGAGCATCCAGCCTAAGCCGCCAGAGTCCTGTACCCAAGCTTGAGCACCGACCAATGCCGTGGAATTCCCAAAGTGAGAATCTAGCCAATCACGGCTCTTGCCAAATCGACTTGGACGGCACACCGTGTACGCTTTGACAAAAACTAATTCAGGACAAGACGGGAGAACCATTTTACTTCGTATGCCTTAGATGCAAACGCATATGTCCCGGCGATCCGATTTCATCTCCCCAGTCACAATCGCACAGATGTTCATCATACTTCATAGTTGGGAAACTTAGTACTAAACGTTTGAAGAGGCGGTGTACAAGTGACTTTCCTCGATGTGAAGTCTCGCGCAGACACCAGAGACCAGCAATCCGGACACGGGAGCTGACTCCTTTCTGACTTCATATTGCATGTTTGATGTTCGATCCTGATCATTCAGGAGGTTGGGAAAGAGAAGGACCTCGTGATTACTAGCCTGGTCGTGATTCTCGCGGACTTCTTTTACGGAGTAAAGGATAGCAAGGGAGATCTAACTGAGTATTCAGTAGTCTGGGAGGTTTGAGTTCACCTAAGCTAGGCGATACAAATCCATACTAAGCAGTTGAAAGTGTTTGATGCATTGTTGTAGTCGTCTATACACGTGATTATTAAATGGAATGGAGTGCCGAAAGGTGCTAATTCGAAGATTACTGATATAATCATGATTAGGAAAAGGAGTTTTACCGATCTATTACGATTCCATTTGCGTTGAGTCAGAGCGTGATGCTCTGGATGTCACAATAGCATTCTATGAGTAATAATCTTCTCAGAAGGTGGTAGACTCGTGATGTTAATATAGTCATATTAGCATATGCAGCTGATACCCGACCTTTAAATTATGTCTTGGCGCATCTTTCTAGAATACTTACTATATGTCGTAAATCTCGGGCCCGGTTTCCACATTTACCGTTAATAAGGGCGCGAAGGTTTTTGCGCTCAGTCAACCCAGAACATTTTTCAATAAGAAAATTTCGTGCAAATATCTGCCGTAATTTTATGGTACTCCAGCTGTTATACAGTGTTCTCGCGGATTCATATACCACGTGACACTAACTTTAGCGTGCGGTCCTCAAAAGGACTACTTCTAGCTAGCTTTGAGTTGAGGCTCTTAGCATCCCAAAGTCTATGACTCGCCAGATAAAGCGAAAAATAATAATAGTGAAAGGAGCTCGGGACCGTTACACGTGTTTGCGGGATCCAAAAGTTAAGTGTGTTACTGTGTATATCAACGACACTCAGGGAGTGGAGTACGGGCAATGATTTACGCGAGAGGGAAAGGGGGAACAATAGGAAGAGTTACAGCGAAACGACGCTCTCCTACTTAGGCCAAGATAAAGTGTGGGAATAATAGATATATGAAACTTTGCACTGGCTCTAACTTCTCTTCATGTTTTGTCTTTATCTCTCGCCCTTCCAACCGGAAATCCGGTGGCTAGGTCTGATCTTTCGAGCTTGCGAGTTTTTAAGACCACCTTTAGGTATTTAGACATCGCAGAGCTCATTATGCCGCAACCCTATCCTTTCAGAGCGGGATAGATGCCCTCTCTAGAGCCACAAGAAGTATCATGATCGTTCTAAGGCAGTTCATCTTTAGACCTCTGATCAAAATTCATTGTAACACATGATCGATTCACTTGCACCTCCAAGATTCCTGTACCTACTACTACTGAGTACCTTGAAATATACATGCTCATTCTAGACTGCACTCGAGTTACAAAATCGATCATCGGCATGATAACGAGAAAATTTGATACACACGAGAAGCAAGGCTTTAGCCCTCGTGATCCTAGCAACGGGAAACACCGAGTAGCTACGTACGTAGAATTCGCAAGAAGTTCTAGAGCATAGCTTTCCACAATAAGCCTCGACACATGCCTGCTTGCTTGCACTTGCCTAGATACAACAAAACAACGGTACACAAAAACAACGAGAATAGAAATTGTGGACTTTTCACCATCAAGGCTACGCTCTGAGTGACAGTGATATTTCACGTGGAGACCTCACTTCCATCGCAACACGTCGATGTGGAGGCAGCAACGCCACTCCCGCCCGAGTCTGCCTACCTTGTCTTGTGCTTACCTACGGCTTTGACACACGACGTCGTACTGTATTATACTTACTTGCCTTCTTTGATGCTATGTGCTTACTTTATTAGGTACCTTACCATCATACCCACCCACCACTACACACCATCAAGCAAAAAAGGGTGAACAACCAACAGCGGATATTTCTCCGCATGCAATTCCAGAGTGCTGACTTACTTATCCCTCATCCACTTCATCCATCTCATCCAATCACCCCAAGCATGTGACAGGTACCCTCTCTCTCTCTGTCCAGTAAATGCATGCATGTCAGATTTCATCAGAACAAAGGACTGCCCGTTATTGGTTACACAGCCAAGTCCAGCGCAGGGCCAAAAGTAAGGCGAACGGTGGCGACAAGCGTTACGCCTATCAGGGAGCTGAATCGAAGCTATATCTTTCATGCAAGGCCAAGGCCAAGCTACTGTATAGTACAACGCTACTGCGTAATTTAGATAATTTGGGGCGTTATGTGTGCATGCCGGGGCGTAAGCCGAATGGTTCAACAAAAGGAAATCAGGAAGTTTGGTGATGCTATGTACTTTGCGGCTAAAGTCCAAATACGAGGATGCGATAGTAGTAGCTGATGTCGACTCTGAATTGAGGACGAGGGAGGGAGGGGTAAGTAAATTAATCAAGCTTCATCATTTTAATATTTGTCGATGTCACGACAGCTGCAAGTAGATGAAGATACATTGTTTATAAGATGTGAATCTGGTATTGTATTTCTCGTCATTATTCGAGTTCTTCGTAAATCTCGTTATGTAAATAAATGTACACTAAATCTTTCTTTTTCCTTTCCAATATTGTAGGAGACCATTATCTGGTCCCCAAAACGTATATAATAGGCCATCACTAGCCGAGTGAGCCACCTTTTCAACATTGATGATCATCTTGCTTCTAAACGTATTCCCCTGGGTATCCTCCTACTGAGCAAATAAAAATGTTCATCGACCAAATGGTTCCACCAGAATCGAAAACAAAAATGTCTACCCAGACAATGTACTCCACAGCATGCGTCTTCGCTTGCAGTATGCTTTCCCAACCAAAGAATTGATTCAACCTCCCGAATCTCGGAGCATGCCAGCTCTATTGAAACGCCTCGCAATGGAATAAAAATTATGTAAGATAGATATAAATCAGATCTTTTGCCCAAAACAGTCTGACCAACCACCATTTTATCCTGTGCGCCGTGCTAAATGTTTAAACAAAACGAAAAATATACAGTAGAACGACATGTGAGCTGAGTGGAACAGAAAATCCACGAGGTGCTTTTCTTCTGCTCGTTATTTGGTTCAAATTTTGGGGTCTGATGTGGGTTGGAGACCCTCAGACGGATGTATCCTCAGGTGGAAGATTCCAATGGTTCACCAGTTTCCCCTGGCGGTATATGTACGGAATCCCTGATGCGACCATGGGTGTGGAAACCAATGTCCTAGTGTATACCACTGTAGTTCCGGGTGTCCTGAGGGAGAATGGAAGACAATCTAAAATGTAACGAGACCATTGACAAGTTCATAAAGCTTTCAAAGCTTAGCCATTGGGAAATCCCAACTACGGCCAAAGACCGTTTAAAACTGGTAATGATGGAAAGCGGAGTGGAAAGCAGGTAGGGCCTGACACATAGGGGGAACCTGATCATAAGAAGTGTCGTATATCCATGGCTGCTCTAAGGAATTCTGTTTGGTTGGGCCCTGGTAGTATTGTTGTTGGAAGTCTGAATGCGAGGGAATAACGTATGTCTGTTTGACTTGTGGTGGGTGGCGTTGATTTGGTCCGTTGGTGGCAACTGGTACGTCGCCTCGGAAATCTTGCTCGATGTCCATCGGAGAATCACAAGCGGAAAAGTCAGAGCCATCTGATGATATCGACGAGGTCGACGATACCATTGACTCGTTGGAGGAGCCATACGAATCGCTGGAGCTGTTGGAAGACACGCTGCGTGAAGTTGGGGATTGTGGTGGTAGTTGTTGAGGCTGGACTGGTGCCGAGAAACCGGGACATTGGCAAATGAGATGCTTGAGCTGGCCAACTGTGATCCTTTTCTGTGGGTCGCTTTCAAAAACCATACCTAGAATGTCGTTCAGTTCATCCGACAGTGGAAGAATGGACTTCAAGAAATTCCGGTCCTTCTTGAAAGCTCGGTATGTGGAATCCTCTTCCGAAGCTTGTTTCCACGGATTGCGGCCACATGTGAGATTAACCAGGATCACACCTAGGGACCATATGTCGTTTGGTGCACATCGGTATGATGGCTTCCTTGAAGATTGATCCAGGCATTCTAAATGGAACGAGAACGGTTAGATGATAAGAGGGGAAGGGTTCAACAAGGCCTACCTGGACTCATGTAAAAGGTTGATCCGCAACCGTGGTCGTCGGACTCCGGTTCGGTAGTCGCAAGTCCAAAATCGGCAAGCAATACATTCATGCCGGAATTGGAAACCAAAATATTCTCCGGTTTGAGGTCCCTGTGGTATATTCCCAAGCGGTGGCAATGCTCAACAGCATCCAGGATCTGGAGGAAGGCATTCCGGACAAGACCATCATTACTCACGTATGTGCCTCTCTCGGTGATGTTCGAGAAAAGGTCACCCTCCGGGCAATATTCCAGAATGACAAAGGTGCATTCTGGGTCATCCACAATCTTGAGCATAGAGACTATGTTAGGATGTACGGAGGCGGCGTAATGAAGCTGGATTTCCCTAGACTGGAAGTCCCGTTGTCTCTTGTCCAAAGGTTCTCCATTTGGGTTGTATTTGTTTAGGGCCTTTACCGCATACCAGGTCAAGGTGTTGTAGTCGAAAGCAGAATAAACCACACCATAGGCACCAGTTCCCAATATTGTCTTTAATTGCAACGACTTTCCAAGGAATATACCTATACGTGATTCGGGTGGAGGAGGGACCTTCAGGCGAAGGGTATTCGATTGGCGTAAGCTCGCACGAGTCCTCAAGGCTGGCGCCTGTGACTGCGGAGGTGTGTGAGGTGGAGTAAGAGGCGAGTTGTATGGCGGTTGTGATACTGAGCTCCGGAACTGTGGTCCGTAGGAAATTCCTTGGGGAGATGGTGGCAGTGTCAATAGAGCATTGGACATGGCAAAAATGGAAACCGAAGTCAAAAATTCCCTTGAATGGGCAAGTGGTCCTAAGAATATGGTCCAAAGAACACACAAAGAAAATGGATCCAAAAATATCCTCTGGATGGTTATGCCTGGGAATTAAATGTCGTCGTTCAGGTTGCCGCGGTGTGGATTGTGCAGCTGTGTTGTGAAGAGAGATGTCTTGGGGTAAGAGAACAGAGGAAGAGTTCGTTAGACGCGACGGTTAGGTACGAAGGAGAGTGGTGGAGGAGGTCGAGTCGCAATAGAGATGTTGAGAAGTGAGGTTGGTGATGTGACGCTTGAGGAGGGGGAGACGAGAATGTATATCAACTACTAGTTCCGGCGCAGGCTAGTTTAGTTTACAGAATTACGCCGGCTTCCCAAGTTCCCAGACGGGACGATAACCTGGTTGAACTAGTAGGAACGACTGACTAGGTAGTTCGAGGCTTCGAGCAAGATAATTTACGGCGTATGAAATAAGGCGGTGCTTACTACCACTGTATGAGCCATTAATTAGTGCTGCTGGGGTCCGAATGACCTTTGTGACGCAGAGGCCGCAAAACAGCAGGGGATTGGTCTTCTCACTCCGAGTCTGTGCGTCTGGGGGACTTGGACTGTGAGCGAGGCGGGCGTTGGGAAAATACAGGCCTGTCGCGGGCACAATCCTCCTGGTGCTCCGTCCCTGCAGATTATGCTGGGTCATACCATTTCATTCGAGCCGACTATTGCAGCCCATGCCATACGTGAGTGGATGTGTGTCGCAGTTGGTGGCTGTTTGCGTGTTGTTGTGGCGCCCAGTACGCTGGGCAAGAAGACCACTCGTCGCCCTGTGTCGCTTACGGATGGGATCGCATGAATTCCAGTGCTAGCCAGACAACCATCTGAGACCCTCGGCAGGCAGGCTGCGTGGCCATGAGACCAGGTGAAGCTTTTGCTACAGGTGACGCCGATACGGTATGGACCGTATGGTACAGTATGGCTTTCATTCGTTCGTTGGTGCCTCTGCCACTCATGGGCTCCTAACGATCAATGCAAGAAATAAAAAGTTTGCACCTTCGTCGCCGTCTGATTGGGTGACAATCTTGCACGGCTGGGCGCCAGATCACTCCAATAATTCCTTCGGTTGTTCCTTCATCTTCTGTCGATCGAGCCCAGGTGCCTTCGGCAAGTCTCTAGGCCATGGATGGGATTTCGAATTACTGCTGCATCGTGATGTGTCATCGTCGCGAAGAAAGTAGGATGGATCTGCTTCACGCCTTCAACCGTTGTAGCCAATCTCCGGCGAGTGAGCATGGTCATGGGCATGGAAACCGGGCGCTTCAGCAAATCAGCAGCGACGTGGTTCAAGCCTTCAACCCTTGCTCGCCGCCTGTGTTTCTCGTGGTGGACGTTGACTTTTTGGTGGATAGAGGTGTGGATTGCTGCGCCCGAGCAATGGACAGCCTTGTTACGAATGGGGTGTACGGAACAGAGTACGGAATAAACCTGCTTTCCGACTAGGCCACCCATGCACTAGGCACCTTCCGCTGTAGTGCAAGCAGCCACTCCCAACTTTTTCGTGTCATTTCTCAAATCTCTATTTCCCGCTTACACCCAATCACCATCGCCTCTGGGAGAAGTGAGGCTGCTTTCGAGGCTGGATCGCCGGGACTGCTTGCCACTGATTGGTTTGTGCATGTCTCGCCGTGGGCAGTGGGCCGGTGGCGCTGTGCGATGCAAAGCGAGACAAGGATCGCCGGCACGCTGACAAGGAATATGGAAACTAACTAAGAAAAGAATATTAATTCTACTCCGTAGAGGCAAATCCACGCCCCAATTGTGACTAATGGTATCGTAACTGCAAAGAAGTACGCGTTAATCTATGCTTTATTTACCCACTATATGCCACTCATAGTTAGCATGAACCTATAGTTTACCACTTGGTTTGTGCTTTGCAGCCAATAGTTTCCTTTGAATCATCTATTGGCTATTTCTTTATATACTGCCGGCTTATTTTTCCACAGCCTCGCTGGTCAAGCTGCATTGCTCAGTTACTTGTACGAAGTATTATCTCTGCACAAACGTGCATAAACAGGGCATAATCCACGCCATCCATGCAGGCTGGAACTTTCACTGCACTGCGTGAGTTTCATGCCTCAGCCATCACTAGTTTTGGCCTTGCGGTTTACAGTACTTTGTATGGCAGGTACTGGTGTCATTGTGATCGACGTCGAGGAAACATCGACTAACAGCACTACACCTGCAAATGCCAGCCTTCTCTCACTTTTCTGCTTGCCGCTGTTCCCCAGCATAACAAAATACATCCTAGAGACGGGATGGCATGGTAACTTTACCAGCCGCCTAAAGAATCTCACGAGCCACCAGCCAGAGCTCCCGCTTGAGGCTTCAAGCTACAGAGTTCCAACAGGCAGGTAGGCCAGCCAGCCTTGCGTGTTATTGGACACAACTTGTGTCTAATGAGCTTTGACCCAAAACTGCCTACCGTCCAATCAATCAGCCCCTGAAACTCACCGCCAGTCTTGTTCTTCGGAGAGTTAACTACACCAAATCTTAATTAAGTTTTACATATCGATAACGGATTTTAGATTCTTACTTCGCTAATATTGATATTCGTGGGTTTGTGCAGCGCAGTATTGAATTTTGCCTCATACGGTACTGGCGCTGGTGTGGGTGGATTCAAGCCTTCAAGGACAGGTAAAGGAAGGTGCCTCCGAAAGGATTGAGAAGCAGATCCTGCGAGTGAGATTCGTTTCCCGAGGCGCAAACAGATGGTATGGTGTGGTGTGGTGTCAAACAAGGCCTGGCCACTCACTCTTGAGAAGGAATGATGCTGCACGCGATTTCGCGAAGGGCTTCGTGCAACATGAGAGCAGAGCTTCCCAGCATATCACGTGAGTCACTTCTTATGAGCCCCTAAACTGCAGAAAGCCGTACGGAGGTACTCCGTACTTCATAACTTCCGCCGTCTTACCTGCATCCAGCGCATTTACCAAGATACATACAACCTGGCCTTATACAGGACCGTACTGCGGAAACATCTGTGTTGCTCACCATTTATATGTGACTTTCTGTCTCACGGTTGGCTAAGTGCATACGAGTGAGTGACCTCGCACTACAGCGGCAACACATGAGAACTGATACTATACGTATCCGAAGCTTCAAGTGAAAGATTCAGCTGCACTCCTGGGATAAGGCTTAGTCTTTTGTTCCTCGGGTTCTTTTCTTTGATTTCTTTTTTTGCTTTGGGGTGAGGGAGGTATGCATAATCTGCATCCTGGATCCTGCCATCTGAGAGCCGTTTCCAACATGTGAACCATGTTCCATGCCGGCACATCTCACCTCATTCCTATCCCCAGTTTTGCTTCGTATCACGAGATCGTGCTGGGCCGAAACACCCTGCTTGCACAGGCATTTAAATCTGAAGTCTATTTCTGCTTCACGGAGGCCGAGGCAAGATCAAGGTACGGAGGTATAGATGGAACGGAACAACAATGCAGAAACAGATATAAAGTGCATCGCATCAATAAGTCTGTGAGGTTGCGGCGAAGGTTAATAGAGTTATTTCAACATAGCCGACATGTAATTTGGTGTTCCATAAATCTGCATGACGACCAGACAAGACCGGAATGGTATGCACGTGTTGCCGCTTTGCTGCTGTGTCCATCACTTGTACTGCAAGTGGCATGCTGGGGTGAAGCTATTTCCAACGTCGATACGGCACGGCCTGTCATTCGCTGGAAGCGCTCGAGTCCAAGTCCAAACATTGTGGGGAAGCACCCGCACTGAGCTGAGGATGAAAATAGCAATATTCACTCACATACATGATATGACTTTGATTTGCTGGTACACAAGTTGCGAATGGGGCACAGGAATGTTATCATTATTTCTGCCCTACGATGGCCGGCGCTTGTCGAAATGTTTTGATACACGCGAGTATTATCTCTACACTTGTAGCTTCATTTATGATTATATGATTATTTTCTTATGATACTCAGAATTAGAAAGCACTCGGAGTTTAGTTCATAAGACGCCTTAGCCGCTTCCATAATTAAAATCGCCCGACCCCTCATCACCAAGTCGGCCGTTCCACCTTATTATTAAATTTTCCAAAAATGCTATTTCGATCTCTATTATTTTCATCAAAATGAACTGAATATTAGAGTGCTCATTTTTGGACGACTCTCTATTTGCTTCTATCACGAGACACCGTGGCTTATCTCAATATCTAACTGCAATCCTGTCGAGCCCTTCGGGCACTCACTTCCTCGTCAAACCATCCACAAATGTCAAAAGTCTTCTCAGCGAGGTTGACCATCATAAATATCTTATTCGAAACTTTGAATGGGGTATGGCTATCTATTTTGGCTTTCTTGGGCGCTTGAATGAGTGAAGTCGCTGCATTTCGGTCGAGTCGTATCTTTGTTTCTATCTTTGTGTAATCAATTCATCATCATGGGTCGTGGATTGAAGGAGTTGAAACAAACCCGACAAACCCGATATACAGGATCCGTGAGGATGTCCTTACGCAAGCATCTGACGACCCTAACGACGACCACTCCTGCAGACTAAAAGGCTGACCTGAAGGCTATTGATCCTTCGGCCCACCACCACCCCATTCGCCCAGACACAAAGTTTCCCCACGTTCCAGAAATAACACATCTTTCTATTCGTCGTATTAAGATTGTAATTAAAAGGCTGAGACTTTCTGTCTTAGTTTCTGCTTTCAGCAACGTCAAACAGCTAACTCGCAGTTGCGTTCTATCTCTAGTTCGATTATCACATGTTTTTTCTAATGCAAAAGTTCTCTACTTGGCGTTGTTTTAAGTGATGGCCAACCCCTCACCAAGTAGCATGGATTCAATAAAGTTTAGGTGCAGTTTCCAATATCAAAAACAAGCGTTTGGATGATTCTCGCGAACCTTATTCGAATCAGAACCGATTTAGAGTTGGATCACGAAAGGCTGAGCTTCTCTGACGTGAGCTAGATCGCCGTTTCGTTTTCAGCCTGCCAGCGCATCTCTCCCCCCCATTAAAAACCAATGCCTACTGTTGAAGCCAACGTGTTGTAAAAGGTTTCGATGTTAGCATATATCTCCTCTTCCATTTTGTCCCCTTGTTTTGCTTCAATTACCCTTGAGGTTTTGTCACTCCTTTACTCTATACACAACCAGAACATCGTCAAATAAGTCGGATATAGATTATAAGTCATCAAATATCCATGTGAAGGAAGCGAAAATAGAGATGTCAGTCTCTACTTTCCAGTCTACAATGCCGTCGCCACCACACTACTCGGCAACCAGACACCAACCACCACCATACACCCCAAGACTCAGTCCAAATCCCTCAGCACCCCTCACATCTCATCCCCTGGCATCTTCATCCTCACCACAAGTGCCACCACCAACATACTCCCCCCAAAATCCCATCCATTCAAACCCCCAAAGCATCCACACAACACATACCAAATCCACACCCCCCCAACCACATCTCCAACCCCCACCAAGCTACACACCCCCGTCCACAACTTCAAACCGAATGAAGGAAGCGCGAGAAGCAAGCAACCATACATACATCCCCTACAACCCTCGCTCCCTCGAAAACGACGAAGACAGCGATAACTGGTTCTGTTACTGTTTTTATACTGGGTCCATCAGCTACAGCGCCTCCAATTATACATATTACCCCATCTTCTAATCCCTCTCCCCTCTATCTCTCTCTCATAAAAAGGCTCGATCAGTAGAGGAAGGATTAGGAACGTATTGTTCCTTCGCTTCGACAGAAAAGGGGGGAACAGTGGGGTCGCTTCCTCGGGATCCTTCCCGAGCCGTGGTACTGTAGATCAGCTATATATTCCTGCGGAAGCACCGATCGGAATGGAGGCTGGAAGCGGAAGCTGAGGGATTCAACGACGTCAGCCTTGCTGGAGTTCGGTTTCTGGGATTCATGTCATGGGTGGAGGATAAGGATGAAGTGCCAGGAGTTCGGGATCTATACGCTTTCACGACGGATTTGTAGGCAGGAAGTGCTAGCGCGCGGTACGCGTAACTCGATGCGCCATACGCCATCCTTGGTGATATGTTTTATGCCCCTTTAGGCATGTCGTTATCTTTATCTAGCTTAGAAGCCTACTGAGAACTTATCCCTAGACTACTTGAGAAAAATTGCAAGTTCGTTCTAGAAACTATAGGATGTGTTAGTTCTCAAACCCTCACCCCGTTATGAAGTGTTCTTATGTGCCCCCTTACCTCCCAAGCAACCTACAATTTCATCCTTCAATCATATACAAGCTAGTAAACCTAAGCAACTACGACACAACTTGCACATCACTTCACTCGTGAATATTATTGTTACATCATAAACTTTCTGATCCGGAATAACAAGATACATCTACTATCCCCTCACAATATATCCATGGATAAAAAAGCAAAGAAACTGTACCTAAGAAGTCACCAGATCTAGTTTTCTCAACTCTAATTCACCACAGCATCTATTCATAATCCCGAGCTCAGTCTTACCAGGTACTACCTAAACTTCGCTCCTCTCTACTCCAACCCCAAAGGAAAAGCATATATCATTCAGTAAATAATCCGTAACCCACCAGAATCTCCACAACAGGCAATAAAGCCCAGCGCACTTCTCAACTACTGCTCTTTACCCGGCAAGTTCTCCAGAACGACGGAACTTCAAAAGATGCAAACCCGTCTCCCAGTAGAGAGTCTGACGAATGCTAATAGCCAGTCTATGTATGGAATAATGATAAAGATAAGACATAATAGAAGGGAAGAAAAACATGCCGTGTTTGTTATAAACAGACTTCTCTAATCTGTCTCTTACCTCACAGGGGTAATGAGAAAATGAGCGAAACATCTCTGGAGCAAGAGCTAGAAATATCAACAACGGTGGGAGATATTATTGAAAAGGCATTTATGTATATAGGTAAGGTATACAAAGTCTGGAATGGCAGTGTATTTGCTGAAAGGGGACCCATGGAGTTTGTCGGCGAAGATGAGATGTCGGAATAGGAAAGCGATGTCAGAGTTAATGTCAGTACATCATACAATCCTTATTAAGTCATGAAACACCACCAGAACACCTGCAACCGAGACTCGTGGAGAACGCATGCTGTTATTAGAAGTCTATTCTATATTTCTGAGCGACTTTCAACATGCGCCGTAGGATTTTCAAAGCTCAACGCTACTAGGTCTTACCCTTCCATCTATCTTGCCATCTTGGTAATAAAAGGATGCTTCAGCGCCTCAGCAGGCGTGCACCGCTTCTCCGGATTAAGCGCCAAACAGCGATCCAATAAATCTGCAAATAGAGCCAGTTCCTTTGTTTCCGACTCAGTTAGCCCGTTTGATGCAGACATGAGGCGAGTTCTGAGATCGCGCGACGGTTTCGCGAAAGTTAGGGTTTTGATGATGTCCTAATCAATCGTACGTTAGTCAGAAAGCCTTTTCCTATTTTGAGGAGTAAGAGTGGGAGGGAGGCACAGCGCTGTGGGGTCCAGTACAAGCGGATTGTTGTTACTAGACGCCACAATGGTTCTAGTCTCCCATGGATGAAACAAAAATAGACATACCTTTCCTGTAAGCTTATCCTGTTCGACGCTTCTAAAGTTGGCCATCTCATCGAAATGGAGGTGAGCGAATTGTGCACGCTTCAACATCTTGGTCGTGAATTTGCCGCGGCAGTCCATAATGGAGCGGAGCATTTGGTTGTTGGTGCGACCCGTGAATAGAATCTTACCCGTGTATAGTTCGTAGAGGGTGCAACCAACGGACCAGACATCAAGGGCGAAATCATAAGGCATTCCTAGAATAATTTCCGGCGCACGATAGAAACGACTGACAAGATATGGAGTGATTTCATTATCCGATGCATCGGATGCTGACCCCAAATCACAGATCTTGAGCATGTTCCGTGTCTCGTTGACCTATTCATGGTTAGAAATTTCGGTTGAATCCACGGTGCGAGCTGCTTACCAAGATATTGTCGGGCTTCAAGTCAGCGTGGAGAATGTTACACTTGCGCATCAGGCTTAAACCCAAGAACATTTGCTGAGCGTAAGCTCGAACAGCCCTCAGGTTGATGCCCACATCGCGGCCAAATTTTTTCAAGACCTCACGCAGATTGATACTCAGATTTTCAAAGACCATACAGAGGTGACCTTTGTGCTCGAAATGTCGCTCGAGTCGAATCATATGCTTCTTGTCTTCTGGGTCGGCCTCGTTGATCTTTTGAAGGATCTCGATCTCCTTCATACCGGCTTTTCTCCTGTAAAGCAGTCAGCATCCCTTCTGAATAATTGGTCATAGAACTTACATCGTTTCATTGTTTCTAATGAGTTTGATCGCCACCAGTTTCTTCGTCGTCACATCCGTAGCTCGAACGACCCCGGAGAACATACCTTTCCCAAGATTTGCCTGGACGTGGTATCTGCCATTGAGCAATTCTCCCAAAATGACTTTATAGTATCCTTCGATATCGTCCCAGTTGTCAAGCATCCCAATGTCAAGCTCCTTGGCAGTGGGGATTGCAACAGCTTTGGCCCCATCATCGGATGGTCTAAGAGCAGCATTTGCATTGGGAGCGGGATCTTCAGCAAACATATCATCATCGTCGTCGTCGGCGAACATGTCAAATTCATCAGCAGACTTCTTTGGGTTTTCTACGGCTGGAGCAGTCTCAGCAGGAAGCAAAACATCTTGATCGGTGGTTGGCTTGGTCTCATCGTAAGCCCCGGAGGATACTTCATCGCTATGTCTCTGGACATCTCGCTGACTGTCTTCTCTCATGTCTGCTGTTGGGTCATAATCAGCTGCTGATGGCCCATCATCATCTTCGCCACCACCTGCGGTCTCTCCGGTTGTATTGGCAAGATCCTGATCATTTGTAATTGCGAAGTCTGTCGGCGAACCTACGTCCTGCATTTCAGCAGGAGTAGACGCAGCCGAGACAACAGGCGAGGCTGACAAGGCTAGATTAGTGAGTACTTTTGACCGCAAAGAGACCTGCTCACCTGACCGAGCCGAAGAAGTATTGCTGGTTTGCTGAGAAGGTATGGATTCTCCTGTCTTATCTCCCAGTTGCAAGGCTTGTACCAGCAAGGGTGTAGCAGAACCTCTATACTTAGCTTTGATTGCTTCACGACGCTTCCGTCGTTGCTCGATCAGAGCTTCTTCATCAAGAGGCTCTTCCTCAGGGGTTTCGATAGTGAGATTTTCGGCGGCACTGTTTCTCCTGTAAGAATATTAGCCATCAGTCTACTTAGAGGAAGCATAGATATTTACTTTGCTAGCTCGCTATTATTTGCAATTCTATCAGAAGACTGCTGTGGATTCCCTTGCGTATGTTTAGCCTCGTGTCTTGCATTATCAGCAGGCAGCGGGCTTTGTCCTCGTTTGCTCACTGACTGGTCCTTATTTTCCCGATTTCCTCCATAACCATTGGCGTGATAACCTCCTCTGGTATCCCTGTGGCCAGAGCCCCTAGAATGGCCTACATCCCTCCTCGATTGCCCACCTCGTGTCCAAACATCTCCACCACGATTTGATCTATATGGTGGCGACCGGCTGCGCGTTCGGGGACGTTTCTCGGAGTGCCTATCGCGTTCATCATACCGGAGGTCGGAAGAAGCGCCGGATGTTCGATCTAGGTCTTCATAGGATACTCGTGAGCGGCGATGATAATCTTGGGGCGTGTCTTCGTAGTGAACTTTAAATCTCCGAGTATCTCGAGACCTGTCGGGGTAGTCATCATCCCGCGGACGCTTAAAGCCTCGAGGTTGGCGTTCGGAATGTGGAGACCTGCTCCTCTCGTGGGATCTCCTATCTCTTGATCTGTATCCATTTTCAGGCGACCTCGAGGTAGAGCTACTGGTTCGGTTTCTGTCTTGACGGTCAACGGAAGTGCCTTCGAACTGAGCCAGCGACGTAGTTGCCTTCTCTACACCCCCGTCCCGTATTTCTCCCTCATCAGAACTGGCTGGAGAAGCCATATTGTGTGTGCAAATGCAGTTGCGGTACCCGGACGGTAGACCCCCTCCCTTGTGGTGGAAAAGTTGTGTTAGCCAAGGCTCAGAAAGTGTAGTCTCAATGTGAGAAGAGTCCAACCGGGAATCTATCACGTCTCCTCTAGACTCTCAGCGCATAATATTGGAATCGAGAATAGCTCTATGTGGCGGTGGGGATATATGATCGCGAAATTGAAGTATTCAGGTTTGAATGACTACAAGACGTCCCGCCGATATCAAAGGATTCAAACTTTTGGAGTAGCCTTATTCGTCACTAGCGGGAAGGGTCCAGGCGCAGGGCGGCGGCATAAAAACCTCAAAACCCATCTGCCCCTCCAAAGTTCTATTCTGTACACAAAACATCCCACTTCACTTCCACGGCCACAGAACTCTACACGCCCACCCCACACCACACTCACTCAGACTATCAAAATACAAAATGGGAGGCGCCGACAGAGCAGGTAAGCTAAGCGTCGTTTATCAGCCTGCTTCCGCAGATTAATCAAATATATAGGTGGCAAGGCTAAGCCTTTGAAGGCCCCAAAGAAGGCCCCAAAGGGCGAGATGGATGAAGAAGACAAGGCCTTCGCTGAAAAGACAAGAGCTGGTAGGTAACGATTTATCTCAAACGACGTGCACTCCTACTAATTTGTTTGCGACAGATGCCAAAGCCAAGGCTGAGATGGCCGCAAAGGCGAAAGGCAGCAAAGGACCCCTCAACACCGGAAGCCAAGGAATCAAGAAGAGCGGAAAGAAATAAGTCTGTGGATGAGGAGATCTTGCAGCGATACGAATGGACGGTCGAAGGCATGGAGAATATGGCGTTCGTGGGATTTAGGATGGAAGCGTAACATGGATGAGGCAGCAGATACACCAGTCTCGAACCTTAAATGAATGCTTTTGACCATACTTGATGTTGTGCTGTTCTATTCTTTCGAGGCCTGTCCCTGGCGCCTTGCAGCTTGTGGGGAGAAAACTGGCTATTACTGCCTAATCTGTGACTTAGCATACAGCACACAGGTGTCTGTGGATACAAGCTTGCTGGACTGCAGATGCTAGCCAAGGTATATCTAACTGAGGCTCAAGTACCTGTTATTCCTGCTGCCGGCCAGAAATTCGCCGTCTTGGGCTTCAACAGAGAGAGCTGCCCATACCATCAATGACCTAGGGGGATTATCCACTATACTAAGTGATCGTGTCAACCATGGGTAGGTAGGTCTGCCAGCTATTTGAACCCCTCCCGTCCTCCCCCAAAACAAATCCTAAGACTTCGGGGATTCTCGGGAGATGTCTTAAGACCGCGTGTCGAGATTTAGTCGGAGTCTGCCTATACGACGAAAGTATGGCAGCAAATACCTGAAATATCACAGAGGAACCGAAAGTATAAGCTGAAATTATATTAGATGCATAAGGTAATTGGTATCTTGATAGTCGAATTATTCAAAGTTTAATACTGTAAGATCATCGCGAGGCTATCGGCATCGGCATCTCTCTCTATAGTAGCCTCGGCTTTAAAATCCGGGGAAGTTACTAGTATTTCCCCACATCTTTATATCACAACTCGACTCAACGGCTGTGCTTTAACATGCCATGTCCCTCCCACTTAAAAGACCTCTCTAATTTAATCATATCTTGAACCTACATATCTCAAATATATCCACCATGGCAGAACGCGCGTCACAGATTGCTGGCCATCTCAACTACCCCAAGGGTCTGCTTGCCGGCCAAGTAGCTATCATCACAGGCAGTGGGCAAGGCATTGGTGCTGAAGCAGCTCGTCTCTTTGCAAATGAGGGTGCCAGGGTTGTTATATCAGATATCGACGCTGGTAGGCATAATTAGACTCGAATGGTAGATACCTGCTTACACGGTGCAGCTAAAGCAAAAGGTGTGGCTGAGAGCATCAACAAGTCAGGTGGAAATGCAATTGCCGTTGTTGGGGATATGCTAGATGCTGAATACCTGAAGACTCTTGTCAAGAAGGCAGTAGACTTCGGAAATGGCAAGATTAACATTATTGTGAACAATGCTGGGTAAGCAAGCAATCCTCCCCCCGCTCCCAGACCTCCCGTTGATATCTTCAATAGCTATACTTGGGATGGCGTCATACATAAAGTAAGACTCGAGACCCTTCAACACCACATAGGTATCCGCTGCTTGGCAGATCCGTGGGAAATGCTAGGCCTGAATATGCCAAAACAAGAAGATCCCTTGGAATTGAACGAGCAACGCTGATGCGGGGTGTGATAGATGACGGACAAACAATGGGACAACATAATTGCCCTCCACAACACCGCGCCCTTCAAGCTCGTCCGCGAAGCCGCCCCTTATTTTCGCGTTACCGACGGCGAGCCACGTTGCATCATAAACATCTCCTCCACCTCCGGCGTCCACGGCAATGCCGGACAAGCCAACTACAGCCTCGCGAAATCTGGAATCAACGGCCTCACAAAAACGATTGCAAAGGAATGGGGCCCCAAGTTCGGTGTTCGAGCAAACTCGATTGCCTTTGGACATATCTTGACTAGGTTAACGGCTGCAAAGGAGGACGGTGCATTTGTCACTACGCCTGATGGAGAGACTATTGCTCTGGGCATACCGAAGGGACAGGGCTCGCAATCCACGGATGCGAATCTTGATATTCCATTGAGGAGGGCGGGTACGGCTACAGAGGCGGCGAGCAGTATTCTTATGCTGGCAAGTCCGCTGTCTAGTTACATCACTGGGCAGGTCATCATGGTTACTGGAGGTAGGAATATCTAGATGACAAACTAATGACTTTCACTGTTTCCCGCTCGTTTATCTCCTCGGCATCTTGGTGGTTGGTCCCGCACTGTCTGGTTTCTTCCGTTATCAGTTCCATTCTCACTAATCAGAAGTTCCCCGGTAAGATAACAGAACCCTCCGATCCCACGATGTCAAGACTGCATATTTCCCGCCAACTCGTTTGCAATATAGTGTACAGTCAGTCTAATCTTCAAGCTACAACCCTTTCTTTGACCCCCCTTCTCTCATTTACATATTATTGAAAGCCACGAAATCATAATCCGACCACCCTCCTCGCACTATCATCTTCTTGAGAAGTCCCTGCAAGGTACGAGGTGGAAGGACAGCGATATTGAGGATGGAGAAGGCTTGGAGGGCACTTTAAGTACAAGTAATGACATTGTGTGGCAGACTTTGCTGCCTTCGATCAGATTAGCATCTTCAGGGTGGAGTAGTAGGGGATTATGGCTGTGGTCAGTTGTCTTGAACTCTCTCTTTCGTTGCTGCTTTTCGCTGCCGGTTCCGCGATATGCTCCTTACGGGTGAGAGCTAATGATACCTGCAAGGCTCCTTGGTAACAACGGCTTTGCAATGGCTATTAATAATGGCTATAGGGCCAATTCAGAATCGCGGAATTATCGCAAGAATTTTTAAATTGAAACTGGGAACATTGCTGTTCATTATTGGAGCCTGATTCGGTGTCATGGCAGGGCTTTGATGCAGTGGGAGACGGCCCCGGAGCTCGTTGAGGAGATCGAGAATGACTATAACTGGAGCCCTGTGGGACGCAACTGCAATCCCTGAGTAGCATCTGAGCGTGCCCAAATGGATACCAAAATAGCTTATCATCTCACGCAATTCCACGATCAGAGATCACGTTGGCGAGGAAATTAAGAACAGTAAAGTAAGTTAGCCACTGCATTCCAATCTAAGGATGATTGTCTAGTATACAGTTCTAGATCCGAATGTCTCTCAAATGTCCCTATTTTCTCGATGACTGTTTCCCTTCCGAGAACCCTGCATGAACAGATCACTAGGGCGGAACACAGAAAACGGAATCAAGGCTTTGCTTGACAGGTCCAGCTACGTCGTAGAGCTGTCAGCTTAAACCGAAGCGGCAAGATGTAGATTTAGATACTGAATCTGCCTAGGTAAAACTTACAAAGTAATGTCTAATATTATAGAATGCTAATGGAACCCCTTAATTAAGCGAGATAATGCTGGTATTGTCTTGGCATTCGGCTCTGGAAGCGACAGTTTCTTCCAGGGTCAAAAATGGAATTGATATAGTAGGGAAAAAGAACCATCGAGTTAATGTTCGAGCACTTCAATTTCAAGACTAGGATTTCTATTACTTTTACAGAAGAGCGACTGTAGCAATGAACTGATCAACCATATACTAGTTGTAATCGAGGAAGATATGTATTAGTACATCCCATCCCAGTCCAAAATCTGCTGGTCAAAATCCGTGACTAAAGTTCCATCTCTAAAGCAAAAGACGTCGCTGTCCAGCACCTCAATCCTTAACATTGTAGTATCCACTTTTCCTCTGGGCTTGCTGGTCCAATATCGAACTCCATAGTATCGAGGATGCAACGGTACTAGATCCAGACGCTCGGGTGTGCGTTCAAGAGACCACGCTGCGTCATACTTCAATGCCACTACGGACACCTTGAAGTTGATATGCTTCCATATGGTGTTCCCTTCTTCGTCCGCGAGTGCTGAAACCCGAGTCCTGCATCTTTCTGCTTCCCAGTGATATCTTCTGCAGCAGCTGGAAATATCCTGCGCTGGATGCGCTGGAAGCATTTCCAGAAAATCCTTATCGACCTCAAGAAAACATGGTTCGTAGCCAACAGCGGGGGCCGGGCGACTCAAGCTAATCACGTCGCCATCGAGTTCCTGTAATACTATGCGGAGAGAATCGAGCCGAGAGCATTGTTGTATGAGCTCTTTCATGCTATCTTCGAGTTCCACAGATTGTAACTCTTCTTTAAGAGTTACTCGAGTGAAAGCGAGATGCTTTATTCTTGAGGCGTCAAATATAAATCCAAATCTATGCAGTGTATCTGCGGATACTTCCCCCCAAAAAATTGTGTCTCGGGAAAGATCAAAGTATTCGTTACGACCTTGAATGTGTATTCCAAGACCATTCACAGCTTGGCCTTCCGCTTGTAATTCGAGATTCTGAAGGTAAGGTCCTAGGTGGCTGGCGGATTCATGATCGGCTAGGTGACGAACGTGGGTGTAGTTCTCGAGAAACAATTTGTTTGATTCCCGGCAAGCAAGAATCAGTGATTTTGCGACGGAATGTTTCTGCCGGTATATATCAACGCGTATGATATACGGGGCATAGATGTAACTACTTTCGCGTACGTAGAAGATGGATGGAGCTGGTAGGGCGTGCTTCCAAATCTGTCGACGAAGCTCGAGCGGCAGTCTTGGAAATGGATGGAAAGCTGGCTTTTCTTGAAACCAATTGACGAATTTGGAGGTCCCAGAGCCCTCTTCAGAGAACGAGCCATCGGGCATGACTGTCATGGCGGTCGTCGTAATTGCCCATTCACCTTGATTGATATTGTCAGTCCCATTATACGGATGGCAGGGGGAGACTTACTGCGATTGTAGAATAAGACATCGGCTTCAGGGGCGCATGTATCGTAATCCTGTAAATCTGCCGGTGTGGTAGACTCTCTGAGACATTGGATTTCAGGTGCTGGATCCGCTCCATCCATCCTCATATCCACGAGTGGAGCATGGAAGATGACTTGCACGTGCTGGGACATCTTGGTAGACTTCTCGCAATGCTCTTGAGTCTCGAAATCCGCCAGCAAGTGATCGAAGGGTTGAAGAAGGGTCCACGGGACGAAGGTACGGAGCAGTGCAAAGAGGTTTGATTTTGGCAGGTTTATGAAGGGAATGAGAGATTGCTGTGGCAAGCAATTCACACTAGCTAACATGTCATGCCATGCTACTGAGCAACATGCTGGCGGCAGCAGTCCACCTACTCATTCACCTGAGCGCGGAACCGTTCAGGGTGTAACTCTTTTGGTACTCCAATTCACACAAATCTGGTTGGCCTAAAGGGGTGGCACGTGAAAGGATGAGCAATTTACAGCGCTGCATAAACCCGGGTAATAGAAGGCCGATTTACCTGAAGATATAATAGTGTGTCAAAATAAAGCTGCCCATGAACTACAATGTGGCGGTAAAAAAGCTATAATAAAGCTGCCCATAGGTAAGGATGGGATAGATAAAGCTAATCGGCCTCCACGGCAGTGCCCCCGGAGGGCCAGCGGAGCGTCACCTAACGCCACGATATGTAAATATATATTATTACAAATGCGGAGTATATGCATACTTGAATTTAGTGGGTGACGCTCCGCTGGCTCCGGGG